>NC_087200.1:71708535-71718535 GCF_015104395.2 Macrobrachium nipponense
ATTATTAAAAGAAATATTATAGAATCTAGTATAATAAATATAAGTCATGTAGTGTTTTTAATATTAGCAACGGACAATATAAACTAGATAACTGGCTTACGAAATGTATTGTTGACAACTTCGTAACTATGTAATTGACTGCTTAGTAGTTCCATTTCCATTTGTGTTGTCCTTTAAGTGTAATTCTAGGCTGTGGACCATTACTTCTTGACTAGGCTGTTTGATTGTTCTGTATTTTACTTTTTTGTTTTTATGTTTACCTTTGATATTTCGAAGCTATTTTTCATTCTTTTATATATTGTACCCTGATGAGGTGTGTCAAGAATACACGAAAGCGCTAGGTACTGCTGTTTTTCATTTTTCCTGCTGGCTCTTGATATACGTTGTATATATATATATATATATATATATATATATATATATATATATATATAAACGTGTATATATATATATATATATATATATATATATATATATGCTTGCATGTGTGTGTGGCGATTCGCAGATACAGGTTCTGCAACAGAAGTATTGGAAGCGGAGGAGAGATTGAGTTGCACAAGGAATGTCACTAAAGTAATTGTCTGTAGCTCCAACCAAGTTGCCCGGATTCTCTGGAATGCCTTTCACTTTTGTCTGGTTATTCCAGTACTGGATACAACAGCAAACTATGGAAATGTAGGAAGTGAGTCTGGGGGACAAGGTTTTTAATTATTGGTATAACGTTTCCTATTTTAAAGCAAATGAGGTAATGGTAATGAATTACACTGTTGTGTGTACAACTGATATTTGATTCCTTTAACTGGAATAGATATCCATTCTCGTATCCTCGTGTCCCTTCCAGCATTCTACCCATTTGTTGGTATTATTATTATTATTATTATTATTATTATTATTATTATTATTATTATTATTATTATTATTATTAATGGTTGTGGTGGTCTGAAGAGACGTAAGAAAAAATATTGAAATTTCACGTGAGGCTTATTGCCCATAAATAGTTTACGTATTCTGTGAGTAATAAACTTCCCATCTAGGGTGCCAGTCAAACAAAGGCATCGTTTCGCATTTTCTTAGAGGTCAGTGCCGAGATAGGCTGGTCAGGGGCTGAACATCAACCCGACCCTGTAGTGTTGGTGGGTGTGGAAGTGCAAAACAAAAGGGACAACACCCTGATGTACCTCAAAGTTTGAACCAGTTAATGTGTCTTCGGCTTGACGTACTGACCGGAAATGAAGAAGAAACACTAAGTGGAGAAATATTGAAAATAGAAATAAATCAAGATGTATTAATTAATACAATGATATTTACCCATACATAAACTGAAATATAAAGCATGATAAAACTTAGGCAAAGTGCAAGACAGATCATATTTAGAATCATTATGGATTTCACTCATGTTAAAAAACGGTTTTATTAAAATGCCCCCAAACGTAATTCTATTAGGAAATGATGAAATATTGTTCTATTACAAAATATTCAAAAGAATTTTTACCTTCAAATACTCGAATAATTTATTTTTTTTGTAATGAACATCAGATACGAATAGACATGATACTGCTTAAATAATAATTGCAAATCGTAAGTTGTGAGGAGCGTTACTTTGTTCAGTCAGTTATAGATTTGTATTTTACAAATGACAAGGAATTGTAAGCATACTCTACTAAGGGTTATAACTCCTCCGTTAAGAATCAATAATTCTATCCCTTTGAAACGGTTTTACATTTATGCTTGTAAAGCATCAACATGTGCAATCTTTTACATAGTATATCGAAAACAATTTTGAATTTACGAAATGCTAAAATAAGGAACTTCACAAAACGTGTTGCTTAAAAAGTGTGACAGAATTCTCTGTGAAACAAAGTACAGCATATTAAGAAAATATTAATCATCTATCAAAATATAACAATAAGAACCTTCGGCACCTCCAAAACCTTTACCAATAGCATTTGTAACAAAGTCTGTCTCTTTCTTCACACCATTATTTTGACATAAGATTTTTACCTTATACTTACGTATATGCCACACAGGAGGTAAGTGGATCTAAATTACTAAAATTGTTAGCCACAAATAAGTTAGATATGCTTTCAAGTAAAACAAATGCCATAGCAAGTTGATCGACTAACAGAACTAAAAGGTATCAATAGAGGGCTCCTTTAAAATATAACCACAGAATCACGCACTTACTCAGAAAATTATAAGCAAATTAAATGGCTCAACGGTGAAACTACCACGAGAAATGAACTACAAAATAAACATAAACTATATTGCTACACCTGGCATTTATGTGGATAAGAATTTATTATAGACACACATATGTATTATATATATATATATACATATATATATATATATATATATATATATATATATATACATATATATATATATTATATATATATATATATATATATATATATATATTGTGTATAACGAAGGATAAGTGAAACAACGGAGTGATTGCTAGGCCTTTTCGACACACAGTCCTTTATCTGTCTGTCGAAAGGCCTAGCAACCACTCAATTGTTTCACTTTTCCTTCGTGGCATCATGCATGCATATGCATAATATATATATATATATATATATATATATATATATATATATATATATGTATATATATATATATATATATATATAAATATGTATAAATATGTATAAAATATATATATATATATATATAATATATATCATATATATATATATATATATATATGTGTGTGTGTGTGTGTGTGTGTGTGTGTGTGCGCGCGTGCGTGTGCAAAGTGTATGCGTGCTGTTGCGTAAACAGCGAGAGTCAAATTCCCTTGAGTACTTTATTCTCCCTAAAATAAACCTAAATTTTAACCCAACAATGCATTCTGGATTAAAATGAAAAATAATTATCTTCATAAAACTACTTTAATTATGAATATGCTAAATTTAGGACCTTTATCCAGTCCGAAAAATGCTTTGTTTCCAGGAACTGCTTATGCAAAAGTCCCCTGGCCTTTCCGAATGTGTAATTAGACCCAATTCAAACTGTATGCAAACATTCCGAACGCCGGGGGTTAATTGTTCTCATTTGAAGCAAATTCTTTGTCAATTACATTGGAGATTTCCTCCGGGATGCATCAGGGATCATCTGGGAATGTGGAATAAATTGACGGGAATGAGAAAGAATTTGAATCAAATGTGAGGGAGAATCACTTTACGTGAAAGGATGTCGATGAAATATAAACATACTTACTGGGACTTACGGTGAATTCAACCGATTATGGTTATATACGTATAACCATCTAGTAAACTGTGAAGATACACGTAAAAATACGGAAGAAAAATTCAGACATTTGGGTTAACTCTAAATCATATTGCGGTATCTTTCGAAATAAAATATGAACGAACTTTTCCTACTTTTGAAAAGTTCCACGCGTCTTAAAAATGAGAATGTAAATTAGCACTCGTGCCTCAATCATAATTCTTAACGAATATGATTTAGTAAGTGGAATGACTGACCCTAAAAAGTGATGTCCCGCTTTCTTTTTTCCGAATTTTTCTTTTTTGGTTAAGAGTTTTTGCTGTAAAAGTTAAGAGCAAGTTTCAAAGTTTAATAACTTTCTTAAGTCCCGGGAGGCCTCATCAAAATGTTAATAGAGAATCAAGTACGCGTTAGGGAGTACGGCATATTTAGTATAAATTTAATATCACAAGGTCGTATTGATCTATTACAAGTATTGATCACACTGGATACATATACTTGAAGCTCTATTTAAATTTCATACTGGCAATTTCTGCGAAGAAAAAAAAATGTATACTTTTTTTGCTTATACCAACAAGTCTATCAGCACTAATTACCATTGGGGCTAAATATTTAATCTCAAATCATTGCTTGCACTTCCCTCCCTTCCCAATACGCTTGGTCCACATAAAATGCAAGAACCAATTTTTCTTTTCCTTTTCATTCATCGAGTGAGCATTTACTCTAGTAAAATCAATAAAAAAATGATTCACTCATTGCACTTATTTTCTTACCTATATTAATCCTAAACAACCTACATCTTTGTAGCTTGATCAATAAATTGCATATATATTATAATTAGTTTTTATTACTCAAGGTCAACTTGATATTGCATATACACATTCCGTTCTCAAATAACTTTGAATGTAAAAAAAAGGGTAAATTATCAAGAAATATTCAGCTGTGGCACGATAGTCATATATAGTAACTATTATTAATGGGACAGTTTGTGAGCTTAAAAGTAATTGAATTTTGAATTAACTTATCCCATAAACTAGGATTAGCATTTTCTGGCAGAGTCGTAGGAAAGCTTAGCTTATGCGTTGTTGCGTAAATATACAGATACAGACACCCGCACGCACACGAATAAACACACACACACACACACACACATACATATATATATATATATATATATATATATATATATATATATATATATATATATATACACACACACACACATGTATGTGAGCTTGTGCGTATGTATACGGACACTTACCCTGTCAAACTGTGGGGGCGAGGCAGAAATTAAGACTAGTCACTGCCATGATCATACTTGAAGAGTTCGATTTTGAATCAATCTTTGTGTAGAAAACTTTCCAAACATTAGTGCACATCCTCAAAGAGCTTATTTGCAACACATCGAGCCATACAATACAAAATGGTTCGCTAACCTCTGTTAATACTGACAGTTATTGCACTGTACTACTGAGCGTAGGATTGGAGGCTTACAAGGGGATGTTGCGTTTTACATCTTAGGCGACAATGATACTTCAATAAATCCATTATTGCATAGCAAATTGGGTTACATTTGCATTTATTTTTTTCCTTCAATGTGATCTAGCTACCGTAAAGCTTTCCTTAGGAACACATGGTTAGAGCTTTTGTATTGCCGCTAGACCCATCCAACTCCTATCTCTTTTTGTCTTATTGAGTCCTTAAAAAGTCTATTGATATATCTAAAAAAAAAAAAAAAAAAAAAAAAAAAAAAAAAAAAAAAAAAAACTTGTGCCATGGGTCATAGACCAAGGATGAGCTGCAATAGAGTTTAATCTAATAGTGGCGCATAAGAATGTTTTCTGTAATTATTAATATATCTATTTTTTTCTTTTATCTATTTTGACTTTTTTTTTCTCTGCGGGAGGTAGAGACGATAAAATGGCAAGGTGTATAAAAATAGCTTTATCGCTTGATGATGCACGTTATGTTTAATGTGCATTTTATTGTGAAAACAAAAAGACACACTATTTACAAAATTTAAATGTCATTTAAAATCTGAAATATTAAAATATATTTCAATTATATATCGTTAGAAATATTAAGAACTGGAGTAAAAAGCGTTTCAGAACTCTTCGGTGTCTTCTACTTCGTTAATTTTATCTTAACAAAATTACACAGTTAATCTGTCGTGGAATTTGACTAAAAGTATACCAATCGTTTGGTCTACCGATTGGCATCAAAAGCTTTAGGGCAAGACAAGAATATCAATTTTTGGGAAGAGATTCTTCGTGTGGTGCACTGCTCAGTCTTGCCGGATATCTTGTAGCCTGGGATCCTCTTAGTATTTTTTACTTTTACGAAAGCCATGAATTCGTAGTGAACGGGAATCACGTGAAATTGCCCGATGCATTAAATGACCTCAAAAACAACTGAAGAAAAGAGAGACAGAGTGGGTGTGTTTGTTAGTAAACTACATTTGTTCTAAATATAAGCCATTCCAAACAAAAAGAAATATTGTTATGACTTTAAACGAAAAGAAATCGTGAAAAAGTCCAGTTCTATGAACCCCTCAGAATATCCAGCAGAATTCATTAATATTTTTAGGAATTACAAATGAAGTACGAGCAGTTCCGCTCTCAAACTGCTTGGCCGAGAGACTGGTGGTCTTGCCAGACCTGAATGGAAAGTAGTTCCACAATTCGAGCTCATTTCGCAAAGCAAAGCAATTAATGAAACAATTTCAGCGCAATTATGGTGCAGTAAACTTCATACTCGTTCGAGAACAGTCACAAATAAATGGCAATATATTACCCGGGCGGGATCATTTAAACCAAAATAAGCTCAAAGGCGTCCAATCATATATGCCTTTCTGTTTGTTCGTTGCAAATGTCTGTGTATGGTAGTGCGCATGTGCACATGTAACTGTTTATTGTTGGGCGTATCGAATCATTTCCTTACACACTCCTATTTGTATATAGCTGGAAAAATCGTCTTTCGGAGATATTACTTTTGCCAAAATGCCTAAGTCGGTACCGAAGTCCGCACATACGATAAACTGCTCCAATTCCAAGAAAAATTAAACTGCATTATATCTATACATCTTCGATAGCACTAAATTATTTTCTTTATTGTGAAGGGTCAACGACATCATATTCCCCAAAGTAATAACATTAACTTTACATTAACATATGACTTTGAAGAGTTGGTTTTTAACTATGTATGTATGTATGTATGTTTGTATGTATTTATTTATGCATGCATGTATGTATGTATGTATGTATGTATGTATGTATAAAATTACTTGCAAAGTATATATAAGTGTATATATATGTATATGTGTGTGTATTTAGAGAGAGAGAGAGAGAGAGAGAGAGAGAGAGAGAGAGAGAGAGAGAGAGTAAATTTTTTGCTGATGACACCCAGTTCTATTTAATAGTAGATGACATTATTGAAGATCAAGCTGTTATTGATAGACTTATGGCAGATGTTTCGAAATGGATGCAAAAGAAAAAGCTGAAACTAAATGAAAATAAAACTGAGTGTATATATCCTAATTGGCACTAAATATAACTTAAGAAGGTTTGATAACGTTAATAGCATCTCCATCAATAAGGAAAATATTTTGTTAACTGATAAAGTCAGAGATCTCGGGGTAGTAGTTGATGGTTCTTTGACATTTGATGAACATATTAACAATGTGGTTAGGACCGCAAATTATCATCTGAGGAATATCGCATCCATTAGAAAATATCTTAACGAGATCACATAAGCTGCTAATTAATAGTTTGGTAGTTAGCAGAGTAGACTATTGTACTCGTTGTATTACAATTTACCTAATTATCGTCTTAAGAAACTTCAAATGATTTTGAATAGAGCTGCTAGACTAATTGTTGGTATATCCCCGCGAGAACATATTACTCCAACCTTAATTAAATTACACTGGTTACCAGTCAAAGCAAGGATTATTTTTAAACTTTGCGTCTTAACATATCAAGCTATTAACACGGGAGAGCCATTGTATCTTAAAGGTTGCCTGAAAAGATACGTAGTAGGGCCTGGTGTTCATACACGCCATTTCCCGTGATGATTTCAGACTTGATGAGCCTCGTGCTACGACCACTCTTGGTACGAGAACTTTTAAGCACTGCGCTCCTAGATTGTATAATCAACTCCCGGCATCAGTTAAGTGTGCTGGAAATATCTTTCAGTTCAAAAAGCTATTGAAAACCCATTTATTTTCACTCAGCTATAACACTGAGACAAATGCAATTAACCCGCTTTACATTACATAGACTTTTAAATTTTTAACTATAATATAAGTGATTTGGAAATCCCGTCTGAACGCTTAATAGCGAAAGCAGGGATACTTGATAAACCGTCAGACATAGACATAGACATAGAGTTGTACGACGCGTCGTGCGAATTTACTAATGTATGCAAAACAAGAAACACACACACACACACATACCGACTTGTAGAGGAACAATCTCGACCTTGCATGCTGCATGCGACAGAAAGTTAGTAGCTAAGATAATAACGTTATCAACCGCCAAATGAAACTCTTATATTCAGTTCCTGTCACTGTGGGACTTTCATGATACTCATTGTAGGTTGCAAAAAAGAAAAAATCATTAATTTGCACTAGTTTCGGCCTTAGTGTTCATGATTTTTTTTATTACAAACAGGCAATTCATTACGATAAGCCTTGCTATAGTTTATAACAGGTCAGTTTGCCACGTAAGAGAACGTCTTTCATTAATAATAATAATGATAATATTAAATATGGCTGTTTCTACATTATTCAATTTGTATGGAGAACAGTCTATACAAACTGAATGCAATAATAATAATAATAATAATAATAATAATAATAATAATAATAATAATAATAATAATAATAATAATAATAGATAAACTATGATACCATAGTCATCAAAGTCATTAACGATCGTTAATGACTTTGATGACTATGTTATCATAGTTTATCTGTAAAATTCAAATATATACACCTATTTTGACCCAATAATAATAACTAATAATAATAATAATAATAATAGTAATAATAATAATAAATCATTAATCATATTCTTAAGCTCTACTATTTCTTTACCCACTTCTTTCTTCGTCATCTTCTGAACCGGGCAAGAAAAGGCTATGTGGCTGCTGTCACGCTGACATCTGCATTAAAGAATATAGAAACGTAGCGCGCATTTCCAACTAGTCTTCGAGACTTGACATTTTCCCCAGGGGTGCAGGGCGGTGGGTGGGTGGGGAGGCCGCCGCCTATAAATTTGATTTTCTCAAACACGTTAAGATGGTTTATATGTTGTTGGAAACCTTTCTTATCGACGAATAAAAACACACGTGTACCTGTACCTGAACCTGCCACGCCTGTACATCCTGTACGTAAATGGTCTGAAATCTATGTATTCTTTCTTTAAATTCTGAAATGCGTGTTTTATTTGCCTATTTCGTATTCTATTTGAACTTACTTTTAATCAGATTAATGGGCGCTTCCACTGTAGTACAATAAAATGTTCTTCCTTCTCAGTGGAATGTCAAATTTATTACTGAAAACTTCGTGTCCTTCGGTGAAATATTTCAATAATTAAAACTTCCCACGCTCCAATGTAATCTTAACGTTTCTCTACTGAAGTCTTTGTATCCATCAATGAAAACTACGCATTCCACGTTGAAAAATTTTTACCATTCAGTTAAAATTGCGTATCCCTCAATGAAAATATTGCACTCTTCATTGAAGACTTCACCAAGACCTTACTACTGACTTGGAAATTACTGGACCTTGATTAAACTCTTTGGCTCGACCTGTCCCCCTCTTCAATAGAGTTATGGATTTTATCACAGCAGAGATTAAGGACCATGTCAATACCACTGAGAAGATAAGTCAACAGCCGTGTCTAATCTCAAGGAAGGGTAATTGCCATTCAAGAACCTTAAATGTTTTTATGTCACACGAGTCTTCTAAAATCCCTTGAACAAACGTAAAAGATAAAAACTACTCGGATAAGTTCGATTTCCCGGAGAGGGTTGTGGCATTCACCGAGGGCAAAATAATGAATAAACATAAAAGAACGAAATGACAGGGAAGATTCCGGCAAAGGACCTCGGGACATGCAAAGCAATTTCCAATCATAACAATTAGACCCTTTAATCGTTAACGAGTCGTTCGTGTTTTACAGCCGTTCAACCACTTGAAGAATCAGGCATTCCTTCCTCCTGCTCATGACACAGAACTTGAACTCGGAGAATTCAGTCTTTGGGATGAATGTATTTGGTCTCTTGCCTTAATGAGAGAGAGAGAGAGAGAGAGAGAGAGAGAGAGAGAGAGAGAGAGTTTATCTGCATGTTTCCAAGTTCCATAAAATTAGTTCAGGCAAACGTAGTCAAAGACAGATACAGAAATACAAATGCTAATCTATATGCAGAGACAAACAAGTTTATGCACAGACATACATACACGCACACATTAACACACACACACACACACACACACACACACACACACATATATATATATATATATATATATATATATATATATATATATATATATATATATAGTATATATATTATTATATATATATATATATGTGTGTGTGTGTGTGTGTGTGTGTGTGTGTGTATGTTTGTTTGTATGTGTCTTATAGTTATATAAACTGTCCCGTTACTCAATTCAGATGAGGATGGAGTGGTATGGGTCTGGCCTAACAAAATCCATAATGTCTCTGTTGACGTAGGCAATAATTTTGTACTTGATGATTTA
>NC_087200.1:71723535-71738535 GCF_015104395.2 Macrobrachium nipponense
AATGGAACGACATACGCTTGTACGCAACTGAGGTGAGTGCAAGATTTCTCCAAACCATTATACAGATAAGTAATTCTATTCATAAACATACAGACACCCACAACATTCACCCACATACACACACACACACACACACACACCACACACACACACACACACATATATATATATATATATATATAGATATATATATATATATATATATATATATATATATATATACATATATCATATATATACGTATTGGTTGAATTGCTCAATGCATTCCAGTATGTTGGAAACACACACACACATATATATAGATATATATACTATATATAGTTATATATATATATATATATATATATATATATATAGAATGATATATATAGGGGATATATATAATATATATATATATATAATATATATATATATATATATATATATATAATATAGTGTGTGTGTATGAAAACCATTTCAGAAGTAGAGTCAAATAATTTCCAGTTTCACGCGAGAGTAAATCAATAAAAATTAATGACACTCATAACCTGTCGTATCAACTCCAAATTTATTGGCTGAAAAGTGAAGGGGAAATGTTCCAACTTACCTATAAATAAACCAGAGGCATGCCAGGTCAGATTCAAAGGATGTATATGTAGGTCACTTATGTTATGGAGTCGAAAGTAAAGTTTTAAGCGAGAAAACTACTTGAAATAAAAGAGAAGCAAATTTCAATACAAATGAGTGCACTTATGAATATTTTTAGGGTATATCTTTCTTTACCATTAAAGGTTCATTTATAAGTTCCTTATTGGTAATTTGCATTAGTTATAGATTTTTACAAAATAAGCGGACTGAAGGTCATATAAAACATACTGAATTAGCCTAAGGATTGCAAGCAAGTTCCTAGCAATTGAAAAATAAAGGCATTGCAAGAATTTTTGGGTGCTTTGGGCCATTTACTGTTCATACCAATGAAAAGTGGGAGTTAGAGCGGTAGTATAGCATAATGATGCGATCCAGAACATAAAGATAGTTCCTCGTTGGACGAGTGGATTTCGTGCTCGGCTACCAATCCGGTGGTCCGAAGTTCGATTCGCGGCTCGGCCAACGCGGAACCAGGGGAATTTATTTCTGGTGATAGAGATTCATTCTCGATATAATGTGGTTCGGATCCCACAATAAGCTGTAGGTCCCGTTGCTAGGTGACCAATTGGTTCCTAGCCACGTAGAAATATCTAATCCCTCGGGCCAGGCCTAGGAGAGCTGTTAATCAGCTCAGTGGTCTGGTAAAACTAAGATACACTTAACTTTAACTTAGAACATAAAGATGAAATACCACGATCTGGATGTGGAACCGGGAGAAAACTCGGAGTTGTACTACGAAGCAATAGTCAGAGAGGTTGGACAGCAAGATTGAAGAAAGGAAGGAGGAATGAATGCAAAGTAAAAGGTTATAAAGTGTGTGTACCTAAGAGCCAAAGGGACGCCTGCAAACAACGTATATGAATGCCTGCAATGCACCATGTGAGGTGCACTGACGACTTCAACCGCCTACGGGGAGATATGTGGGAAAATCATGGGTACTAAAGAGCGTCATTGAAACTGAAAACGACGATCTGCAGCAAAACACAAAAATTAACCTTATTAAAATTCAAAGCATTGAACAATTTTGTTTTAGGTAGCATACATTCTTCTTACGTAATGCTGCATATCAGTCTTTTCAACATTAGTAGATAATAGAAAATTCTGGAAAAATTTCGTAATGAATAACGAATTACACTAATGGAAAGGTCGTGCAATTTATCACTTACAGTTCTAATGAAATGACAATAACTTTAATGTAACGTCAATAACCTGAGGTTTTAATGAAATGACAAGAGCTTTTAGAGAGGAAATAAACTAGCAATAACTTACAAAAATTAGGGTTACGATTTGTAGTTTGAATCTGATGGTTCTCCTTTTAGATTAAACGCACTTTTGAGGAAATTGAATTGTTCGTAAAAAGTTAAAATTAATCAACTGGTTATAAATGAGAAATGTTGATATTTGGCCACATTTTGGATACCTTCAGAATTGAATTAGTTTTATTATTATTATTATTATTATTATTATTATTATTATTATTATTATTATTATTATTATTATATTCAACACTGACTCAAGCATCCTTATAAAAAAACAGGGGGTCTAGCAATTCTTCAATAAAATAAAATAAAAATATACGGAGATAAATGCAAGAAGATCAGAAGAAAATATATAATTAAATAGATATATAAAACGATGTAACACTTACGGAAGTATAAAATGAATTTTAAAAAATATTCAAGTAAGTGGACTGAGTACATAAGGAACCAAGGAAAATCAACCCCCGAAGATTATGGACTGCTGTTGTGCAGAGTGGGTGCCAGCATCCATACTTTGTGAAGGAAGATAAGCACAAAATCCCATATCATGAGATAGATGGATGGTCGCTGAGACACCGCAAACTTTCACCATGGCTGAGCAATCCTGCACCAAAAAGGACTCTTGAATTATATATGATAAGTAAGAAGTCTATCTCGTTCAGTTCATAAAGTTTGCCGAAGGTTCAAATTCTATTTGAATTTGACCAAAACGCTGTATTACCTTGATCTAGAATTCTACCTAGATTATACTTTGTGTATTTTTACATTCCATCCCAACCTGAAAAAAAGTCTTGGATTATGTTCATAACATAAGAAACTCAATTCTTGCAATCACGAAATCCTTGGTAAAATTTTCTTTAAAATCAATATTTCTCTTGACAGACAGACAGACGAAAGGGCCAACTAGAGGTACCTACTGACAGCTGATTTGATTTGATTTTATGAACTCTAGGCTGTCAAGCAGCAGGAAACTTTCGGCATTCAGCGCACAAGGCAGTGAAAAGAAGGAGCTGAAGCGGTTGGACAGGAAGATACAGCGATCCAGAAAAGAGAGATGGTATACAAGGATGTAAAGGTGAAACTGGGAGAAAACCCTTGAGTCCTATTAAGAAATAAAAGTTAAAGAGGATGAAAAGCAAGAATGAAGAAAGAACGCGGGAATAGAGGTAAAATAAAGGTAAAAATAAGGACACAGCTGAAAATATCCTTCAGTAATGCCTGCAGTGGACCACGTGAAGTGCAATGAGGGCACTATCTTCCTCCAGGGAAAGTAATGATGGAGGCCCAGAATTCATCATCTGCCATGGAAGGTCATGTAATTTTCAGAGAATAAGTTAGACATGAGTCTGAAGATTAGTTTTCAAAAGGTCCCAAAGATGGAGTTATCTCAGGCGTTCTTGGTAGTTTCTCAAGACCATTCTTGGGATAACTATATTTTTATTTAGTTATTCACAACAGATATGCCCACTATACCTAAAGTGTTATAGCCAAAAGTTTAAATAAAAAAGTGCTAACAAAATTTCAATATTATCTGCGAGAAAATATAGGTGTCAGAAAATCCACAAAATATCTAAGATGTTTAATTGATAGTGAAAGCAAAGATAAGACATCAGTCTGTTCTGACGGGAAGTAACTTAAATGCAAAACACACACAATGCCTGATGGTATATTTATACAATTGACACAGGCAAAGGCAAAGGAAAAGAGAGACTGAAATAAATGGTCGGTCAGCTCCGCGTTGCATAAATTGAATTTCTGTCCACAAGAAAACCTTCCATGCCAGAGAGAGAGAGAGAGAGAGAGAGAGAGAGAGAGAGAGACCAAAAATTGGATTTACAAAATGGAGGAACGAAGAAAAATAGAGTCGGTAATTCAGGAAAAAAATAATAGACGAAGGAGTATAAGTTAGAATTCCCATATACGTTTTACCTTATGTCGTACGTTTTCTTTAGGGATTATTATCTTTCTTTTATATGTCTAAAGAATTTTATAAAAATGCCGAAATAAAACTTGAAGAATGGATTGGCATTATTACCAGAAAAGCAAACAAAATTAAGAACAAGCAAAATGCAAATAAGTAAAAATAAATAACACTGAACCATGATGGACATGGTACACTAATAGGTGAACTTAAGTGACAAGGAGACTCTATGCCTCTCTTGTTAAGATATCAAATTGAAATGCAGTTTGCTCTTAAAACTAATAAATATATGAGGAAAATTAAATAGATGGAGATAGAAACGAACTTGAAAAGAAATCAACATTTTTCTGAACAAGTCTGATTTACTAATAGGCCAAGACAATTCTTATCACATTTGAGTTACATGATTCACTCGTGCCAATTTACATAACGCTGCAATTTTATCTTAACGGTAGAATAGCTGTATGTCATAGTCGCCCGAATGGAACCTAATTTCTCGAAAGGAAACTGTTGACTTTTCGAACATATGAAAAAGATAGTTGGACCTTTTCCAAAATAATTTTGGGTACAGTGCCAGTATTAGAATATAAAATAAATACCTGCGTTAATTATACTCTGTACCCCAAAGATAGGTGAATAAACATGAAAGCGCATAGTGCTGAATTTCTGCCTGTTAATTTCCTGGGATATTGGGTTATACTAAAGCCACAGGCATTCTTTTATATATATATATATATATATATATATATATATATATATATATATATATATGTATATATTTAGTATATATATATATATATATATATATATATATGTGTGTGGTTGTGTGTGTGTGTGTGTGTGTGTGTGTGTGTGTGTGTATAAATATGTAGAAAGATAGAATGATAGATGGATCATTGTATTATTTGGTGTAGGCTACCTTTGCTCACTGGTTTGTTTTGCTTTGATGTCAATATACAATTGGTGTATTCTCATACCCAAGTCTCAACAGAACTATAAATATTTTAGTCAAATGGTGTGAGGTGCAGAGTGGAAATGGATCTTGTTTTCTTTTCGCTCTCTCTCTCCACACACACACACAGATATATATGTATATGTGTGTGTATATACATATATAATCTATATAATATATTTATCTATATTATATATATATTATAATATATATGTACACACACACGCACGCACGCACACACACACACACACACACACACACACACACACATATATATATATATAGATTAGATATATATATATATATATATATATATATATATATATATATATATATATATATATGTAATATATATATATACATATATAGTAGTATATATATAATATATGATATGTATGTGTGTGTATGTACTGTACATATACAAATGAAAACACAACACACACAAGCGCGCAAATATATATATATATATATATATATATATATATATATATATATATATATATATATATATATATATATCTTGCCATGGTGGCGCAGCAGCAATGTTCTCTCCCACCAGTCGAGAAGACCGGGGTTCAAACCCCGCCGCTCACTGGTGGCTTGGGAATGGCGCCACTGAACTGAATAAACCCAGTGACCCGCCAACCTAGCGGTCAGAAAACTCGATGGTGAATAGGAGAATAGGTACCAGCTCTCTGGCTGGGGGGTTAAACAGTGGCCTTAGCGACACTGGCCACGTGTCTTAGGCATTGGGACCTGTCCCCCACTGGCTGTCGGCCAGAAAACAGGAGATCAGCGCCTGCCCTAGGAGCCTCGCAGAGGCCAGGAGGACTGTAACTTTACCTTTATATATATATATAAATATATATACCTATACATATATATATATATATATAATATATATATATGTGTGTGTGTGTGTCTGTGTGGTGTTTGTGGTGTGGGTGGGTGTGTGTGTGTGTGTTGGTGGTGCGCGCGGGTGTGTGGGTGTGTGTTGTGTATATTATATATATATATATATATATATATATATATATATATATATATATATATATATATATATATATATTAAAATAAAGGGAGAGAAAACGTACTCGAAGATAACAATAGCGGTCCTTACAAAATTCCCCACATAGAAAATGTTTGCTCTAATCTCTCGAGATATCAGTCAACTCTTACAAACCTCTTGCGTCATGAAGGGATGAAATTTTTCTTTCATCACTCAGAGAGGAGGGAGAGAACTGCACAAATCTCCCTTTTTTTTTTTTTTTTTTTTTTTTTTTTGTTTTTTTTGAGACATAACGATAATTATTTATACGTCCGTACTTCGTGACTTCTTTTTTATGGCTTTGCTGTTGGAGTTATATGTAAATTTTGCAATTTACAAAAGTCTTTTTGTGGGCAACTTTAATTAGAAATGAATTAATACAATATTACCAATACTTCACCCCCAATAGCATTCATTAGTACCACGGAAATATTTATGTTTTAATTTCGAAATACGTTTTATATGAATGTGTACTCTTATGACTAAAAATTAATTCGCAAAAATTATTTGTGATACATTACAGAACCTTATTATATTTAAAACAGAATACGTTATTATGGATCCTATTACAAAAAAAAAATAATTAAGAATATAAGAAATTTTACGTAAAAAGAAAACATCTCTAACTTGAATAAACAGTGAAATAAAAAAAAGTTCACTGAATTGCCCAAAAAAATATTATGAAAGGAAAAATCTGAAAATCCCTCTCATTTCACCAACAACTTAATTTACGATGGAAGTTAAGCCGGAGAAAATAAGATTTTGCATTTTTTCATTCTCATTTTTTAGAATAATTCTTTTATTTTGTAAAGAAAGAAAAAAAAAAGGCTTTTTAGAGTAAAAGATTTTTTTTTAGAGAAGATGTGGGATTACTTCGCCGCACAATTTTTGCTTATTACAAAACCCAATCATTTTTTGTGGGACAATCGCAAATAGATTTTACGGGGGAGATTACGAACATAAAAACTCTCAGTCGCAGTATACGAGCATGGGAATTAGTGTCACTTGATCTTTGGTTTTCAAAATACATCTTTTTATTAGTTATGGATATTAGGAGTGGTATTAAAGAGTATTAAAAAAAAAGAGGATATAACGTTGATCTATATCCTGATTTAAACAGACACCAATAAGCTTTATGTCATTATGCGCGGGAAACCGTCTTTTTTTTCCTTTTTGTTATGTAAGTGAACCTACAAAATAGACTAATTAGAACTCAAGCCCTTTTTACCATTTCAAAGAGGAAAACAGACGGAAGAAAATTGAAAATCCTCATGCGACTGCGAATGACATTCCTTTGGATCTTGATTAATTACTGAAGTAGAGTACAAAGGACCAGAATTTTCAATCATTTTTCGACTTCAGTCTGCATCCAGTTGATTAGATCAGGGCTTTGTTACCATGACTACGGCCGACTTTGCACAAGGAACTTCCCGTTGATCTAAGTAGATTTAAGATACAATATCCCTTAAAAGCAAATGCAAAACAGATAGATATCTGTGAGGATTTGTTAAACTCAGATAACATTAATTATTTTGGTCACTACTTGAATGCTATGACAAACACATACATACAAATGTATATGTATATGTATGTAATATATATATATATATATATATATATATATATATATATATATATATAATATATATGTGTGTGTGTGTGTGTGTGTGTGTGTGTGTGTGTGTGTGTAGATATACTATGTATTACACATTATAAATTCATATGCAATCGTATGAATAATCCTCCATGTATATAATCATTTATGAAATATAACACGAGGTAATATGTGTTTAAAGGTATTTACACCTCTCCCCCCCCCCCACCCCTCTCTCTCTCTCTCTCTCTCTCTCTCTCTCTCTCTCTCTCTCTCTCTTCATGGCAGTGACTGTGTGCACCAGCGTGAATTTTCCTATTTGTATTCGAGGATGAGCGAGTAAGATCGTTTCGTGTTATTGTGTCCCATAACGAGTATCAACGATTTCTTTTATCATCTCTTGGGGAAAAGGTGGCCCTGGGACTACAATCATTGATCATACGTTCTATGATTTCTCTCTCTCTCTCTCTCTCTCTCTCTCATCTTATTGCGTGAGGGGGACATGTGACCTTTCATTCATATTTGTACTTGCAAACAGTCTCTCTCTCTCTCTCTCTCTCTCTCTCTCTCTCTCTCTCTCTCTCTCTCTCTCTCATCCTTTTATGTGATTGCGTGATGGAACTTGTGGCCTTTCATTCATATTCGTACTTGAGAAAGAACGGTTTTCTCTCTCTCTCTCTCTCTCTCTCTCTCTCTCTCTCTCTCTCTCTCTCTCTCTCATTTATTCTGCTTGCGTGTATGAAAAGTAACTTTTAATTAATATCCGTATTGCAAATATAAAATAAAATCATAATTCCACAAGAATTCTTTTTCCTCATTTTTTAATGGTATCATTTACGTGAATGAGCTTTTGTTCTTCTTTTTCAAAATCTGCTTTCATTCTTTCAATTACACCAATCACTCTTTCTGATCTTAACAGCAACTTACATTCTTTGCACTTTCTTTAATCATTTATTCTTCATTCATCGTCTGTTTTTTATCAGCCAATTTTTCAGCTCAGACGCTCCATTCAAATTTTTGCGAAATTCTTTCTTTTAAGTATTAGCCAGTTTTAATCTTCCATTCATTCTTTTTTCCCATTGCGAAGAGCCCTCTCTTCATTCTGTATATTTCAATTTCCCTTTTTCGTCTTTCTTTTTCCTGAGGGCGAGATACCGACGTCGTCCCTAATCTTCAAAAGAAATTTCGAAAGATATTTTTCATTGTCAAGACGCAGCTTCATATTTCCATAATGTTACGAGACCCTCATTTTTTCCGTGACTCTTATTCAAGGAAATTGCGGATCTATTTGTTTCACTCTTATTTTGGGGCTCGTCTGGGATCAACATGGGAATTAGAGCTGAATGTAGAGATCTTCCACAATGTGAGTTTATGTTTCGGTAAATTTATTTTACTATTAATAGCCATATATTCTTTTTAAATACTGTAGCTTATTTAAAAGAATTACTTATAATATAAATACAAACAAAACACACACACACACACACCACACATAGATAGAATATATAATAGATATATAATATTATAAATATATATATATAATATATATATATAGTATGTATGTATGTATATATATAACATAATATATATTATAATATCTATATTATATATAGATATATACACTATAAATATATCTAATGTCTTATCGCTTGGCGATCTTACATATATGTGTGTGTAGTATATACACATATATAAGTACACACACATACAAGTACATGAAAGCATACCTATACTTTAGAAAATTTATGCAAATATTATCAGTAACATCATCACCCAACAAATGGTCAAATTAAACTCACACAGAGATTACACTGATTCGTCGCGAACAATCACACGCTCTCCATTAACAAGCTCTAAAAAATATTTAAGCATTTTCTTCGCCGTTTGAATTCTTACACTTCTTGCGGGGACTCCTTTGATATATTTAACCAAATGAACTCGGTATTGTAGTGCTTTAAAGCGAACTTATTGTCCCAGGGAAGATGCAATTCATACTGATTAGCGATTTTCATGTTTTTGAGAAGAATTCTGCTACACTTTTTGCCATCGTTTTGTTTGGTTATTATTATTATTAGTATTATTAATATTATTATTATTATATTATTATTATTATTTTTATTATTATTACTATTACTGAAGGTTATTAGAACAATTATATTATTTAATGATGAGGATAAAACAAGAGATTCTGGTAGTGTGTGAATCTTGGTATATTGTTAAAAATATCTTAAAATCACTAAGGTTTACGAACTGTCCCCAACATCAGACGGAATGCAACTATAGCTGATTAACTGAGAAATAAACAAGGATAAATCTTCCTAAAGCAAATGCAATACGTGAATTAATCTGTACATACCATTGTAAAGCACTAAAACTAATTGCAATTTTTTTTTCAAGACAGTTCACTTAATATCTACGTACATGGACATATGTGCCTATAATTTATATATGAATTACTGTATTCACTTTATGCTTATATTGATAGAAGTATATCTGTCTTGATCTAACTACATTTATTTTAGGAAAGATGCGTCTACTGAAATTTAGTTATCATTTTTTATCATCCAGTTTCAGTTTTCTAATTATGTTAACATTATGCAGTAAGCGTCCTACTTTCCTCATCGCCCTCCCCAAATATACGATTCAAAATACGCACTTGTAAAGACATAGGAATATTTAGTTATATAACAGAAAATAAGTAAAAATAAGAATGGAAGTGCAACCTTGCTTTCAGAAAGGACAAAAAAACGGGGGGGTGGGGGGTGCAAGACTGAAATAGTATAATGCAGGATAAAAAGCACATCTGCTTTGCATGAAAACACCATTTCACTTTGGAAAATAGCTAGAGTGGTCGCTTCCATTAGCTCACCTGCAAAAAGAAAAAAAACATTTGGAAAATCTGTATTGCGAATTAATACGACGGATACAAGTAACGGGGAACGTTCCTACATAATTACGAGCCTATTGTGATTCATGGCGGACAGGAGGATCTAGCAGCCTCACCTTTAAAAATGAAGTAACTTTTTATTTATAGCGGAGTGTTTTCGACCTAGTTTTGGCAACGAGGCTGTCCTACAAAGTATGGCATTCAGAGGTGTTTTCGGTGGTCACTGCATTTGATGTGGTTATACAATTGAGCTCTGTTCGGGTTTTTGTTTGTTTTCAATTGGCATTCCATTCAGAACATTCATGGACTAAATTGGTGGATGGAGGTGACACGAGCGCCATCTATTGCATTGTTTGATGTTTACGCGCAATATCTGTCAGGCTTTTCGTACGTTTTGAAAAGGTTTAATTAATGTTCAGAGCGCCGGTAGGATGTGATTTTTTGGCATCCACCTGATAATCTGTCTATTTTATTCTGGTGCACTGTTTACAAACCGTAGATGTAAAATCGTTAGGATTTGAATTCGGAAAAGTGTTACTTGAGAATTATAAGTCACAACAGAAATTTGAAACTGACTGTGAATGGCGTACTGAACATGATCATCTAGCTGCCACAAAGAGTGCAGACGAAAACAGAACTTAATAATCTTAGAATAATATTGGACATTTCTTATGACCTGAACACTTAAAAGAAAAAAAACTTATTTAGTTTAATAAATAAAAATAACTAATCTCATACTCGCGTATGATTAAGGTTATTCCTTAACGAAGTTTCTCTCTCTCTCTCTCTCTCTCTCTCTCTCTCTCTCTCTCTCTCTCTCTCTCTCTCTCTCTCTCTCTCTCTCTCAATCATTTCACGATAATCTGAAAACTAAAATTTCCTTGATGTGATGTTATCTTTTCTCATCGACATTTTGACGAGTGAAATAAAAGATTTCATTTTCAATAAGTCCAAAGAGATCCTAAAGGAAAATGCATAAATGAAATAAATAAAAAAATAAATAAATAAAAAAGAATAAACACCTTAACAAAGAGCAGAACAATGAATACTTTCTCACACCTCTGCAGTGTCCAGCAAACGTCGTAACATTCTGTCAAGACTATTCTCTGACGCCACTTCATCTTTATCATCGTCTTTCAAGTGATTCCTATTTACTTCCCCTCTGCATGACAGGCTCTTTCTCTCTTCTCACTTATTTGCCTCCATTTCATCAATATTTCTTCGCTTTCTCCCCTCTCCGTAATCTTATTTAATTCCTCTGTATCAGGTGCGCGCTCTTCTTCATAGCTAAAGCTTATAGCTCCTACAACTATTTTTGACTTTCAGGTTTTAATGTTTCCATACCGAAATATATAGGGCATGTTTTATAACATTTACTGTGTGCACGCACGCATATCCATACAAACACACACACACACACACACACACACACACATTATATATATATATATGTATGTATGTATGTATGTATGTATGTATAACTGAATCACGAAAGTTTGGAACATGATAAATCCATAAATAAAGGATTAATCATGACCACTGATCTCAAAATCATCTGTTCTATCCTCTCACCTGTAGTAGCCCTATAATCCCACTTTCCCTGACTCTCAATATTTCTCGCCGTTCCAAGTCTTCTACTACCACAACAACGTCGTAGGGAGTTGAGATGTATAGCTTTCATATTTTTTCTTCTATTTACATTCAGCGTCCACGCTTCATTTTCACAGAAGAGACTTGTTTTAACAACCCTTCCAATCTTAGTTCCCACAGAAATTGCAATTTTTGTTCCCAATTTTATTCATACAGTCTGCCTCCTTTCGTGCTTCTCCTATTGTGTAACTTACTCTTTCCTTTTTCCTGCCATCATAAGAAAATCTCTTTCTTGGAATAATAAGTTCATCAATATGATGTACGTTAAAATCCCAGTCAGGGGACATTTGATGACCACATATAATTTCCTTCGGGTGTAAGTTATTCCTAACGTAAAGAGAATTGTATCTGAATACATAAATTCTTAGGTGCAATTGAGAAATTACCATAGATACTTACATGCATATACATATGTGTGTTTGTGTGCATAAAATTATATCTCCAATTAATACAAGTACACATAAACACAAATACCCAAACAAAATATATTAACATGCTCATCAAAGTAATGGTCCATTTTGCACTGAATATTTTCATTTTTTAAATAGTTTCTTCAACATCAAACATCAACCGAACAACTTATGATGGTCCATGTTGGAAAAAATATATTACTGAGAGCATTTCGGTTTACTCCGTAAGGGAATAATTTCAGCATTACGAAAGAAGCAAAATAATCAATATTATGAAATGAATATTGTTATTGTGAATTTACATTGTTCACTAATTTCATAGAAAGGTTATTGGCACTCAGCATCTGGCTGATTACCGTTATTATTGAAAAGGAGCAAGAAAAAAACCGCCGAATTTGTATTGCACAGACAAACAGACCAATGAAAGATAATATACCATAAATAACCAGTATAGAATGAACTATCACACATAAATTCTTGTCATAACATAAAAGCACTGGTAGTGATGAATATTGTTGTACAAACTTTTAATCGGTTTTCATAAACATTTACAAAGGCAAGAAGCAGAAAACCAGAGGCAAATGAATAAATGAATCTCTGCAGACGACGGGGAGGCAGTTTTGAAATGTCAGCCACTGGTAAATATTGTTACAGATGTTTTGAGGGAAAATCAATCATAGTGAAATGTGAGTTGATGTGAACATGAATAACTACTGTTTCAACTCTTGTTGCTGTCATTCGCTGCTCTTTGCTTTGGACTGCTTTTGGGTAAAATTATTTTCGAAATAATCTACTGAAGTCGAAACATTTTTTGTCTCTACTGTTTGCCACTCCAGAGCCTAAACCAGTCTCAGTCGTTATAGACTAACATAATTATACAGGGTATTATTACATTACCAAAGTATTTTTTGAATAACTATTTTCTTCTGATTCCAAAGAATAAAACTGGAAAATGAAATGTCCGTTCTAAAGTTGGGAAAATAAAAGAAATAAAATTAAAGAAAAGGTGAAATCATACAGGTGGAACATGAAACTAAGACTAAACGGAACCGGATCAGTTACCAAAGAATTTAAGCAAGCTTAAAAAGTGATCATGTATTATATAAATTTTCCTGTGCTGTATCTTTACAAGTATGTGCAATAACTTAAGCATACGGCAAAAAAAGAGAGAAACATCATGAGTAAAGAAAAAAATAAGTGCAGACTTGTATAAAAAAAAATTACTATATTTAAATTTTTACTTTTGTACTTCGACAAGAGCGTATATTCATAAAGAATAACACATTTTAATAAAAGCAAACTCTGGCTAAAAAAAATGGTTCAGTCTCTATTCACACAATAAAACACGAATATTGCGCGAAAATCAGCAGGAAAAGAAATGCAAATAAAGTTAGAAGAAATAAGAGACATCATAGATCACAAGTCGCTTCATGATTATCATTTTGGAGTTACAGGTGGATTTACGGTTTATGACCGATGTTATCACGTGAAATCTGCCATGTTTCCTGTCGTTGTTTTGTGTCCTTCTTTCATATGTCACCTATATGTTTTTTTTTTTATTTCTTTTTTATAAAACAAAAGGCATCTATTTATTATTTATGACTGTGTTTATCGTTGGTGTCTTTACACACACACATAAACACACACACACACACACAAATATATATAATATATAATATACATATATATAGTTTTTATATATATATAATATATATACATACAAATACATATAATATATATATATATATATATATATATATATATATATATATATATTATTCATATTTCATCTTTACAAAGAACAGTAGAGAAACATATTAGTGATGCCCATACGCGGCAAAATATTATTGACATTGTGTGGTATGTAGTCCGCAGTATTTCATTCAACCTGTCCATCTTCATGAGTGAGTCAATAGTCAATCAGAAAGGTGAATACGATTGACAGAAAAAAATTACAACAACCGGCTTTTGTGGACATACGCAGACTCCTTTGTATCCTAAACGAAAACAACACACACCCACACACACGAGCGTGCAAACGTACACAAAGACACACACGCACAACACAATATACATACATACATACATACATATATATATATATATATATATATATATATATATATATATATATATATATATATATATATATATATATATATATATATGTGTGTGTGTGTGTGTGTGTGTGTGTGTGTGTGTGTGTGTGTATACAGATACATAGACACACGCACATACATATATATATATATATATATATATATATATATATATATATATATGATATATATATATACATATATATACAGATGGGTTGACTGCAGCAAGCATATGATTTATATTAGAGCGATGCCATGTGTAGCATCATTTTAGGAGTTATTTACGTAAATATTCATGGTGGTAAACAATGCCAGTTTTAGTCATACAAATTTACGCCTAATTGTGCACAACTGATTACCATATTGCCGATGTGATATTGGGCTGATTTCACACCAAATAATTTTTGCAATCAACAGCAATATTTCCAAATGAATATTATCACTCCTCATAAGTGTTTAAGGTTTGGTTATTATTATTGCTATTATTTAGCAACATATAATGAAGTAATCAAATGCCTTTTAAATTAATAATTAATCCTTTACCAATAGAACG
>NC_087200.1:71743535-71806035 GCF_015104395.2 Macrobrachium nipponense
CCAGTTAACAAACCTTGAAATGTTTACCACTTTTGTGTGTTATATACTTCACACCTATTCAATTCATACATCACATATATAAGCGAACAATTCACCTCGAAAAACTATCTTCACTTCCTTATTTTACCTCAGTGACGAGTGCCATTCAGCTCTGACATTTTCTGTAGTTACAAATATATTTTTCTTTATCTATAATTCTCTTGGAAAATCTAACATTCATGGACGGCAAAATGTTATTGACATTGTGTGGTATGTAGACCGCAGTATTTCATTCAACCTGTCCATCTTCATGAGTGAGTCAATAGTCAATCAGAAAGGTGAATACGATTGACAGAAAAAAAATTTACAACAACCGGCTCTTGTGGATAGACGCAGACTCCTTTGTATCCGAAAACGAAAACAGCATACACATATACACACACATACACATACGCAAGAGTGCAAACGTACACAAAGACACACACACAAAAACACATAATATATATACATATACACAGACACACGCACGCACACACACACACACACACACATATATATATATATAGATATATAAATACATATATATAAAATATATATATATATATATATATTATATATATATATATATATATATATATATACTATATATATATATATATATAAAGATGGATTGTCTGCAGCAAGCATATGATTTTTATTAGAGCGATGTCATCTGTAGCATTATTTTAGGAGTTATTTATGTAAATATTCATGGTGGTAAACAATGCCAGTTTTAGTCATACAAATTTACGCCTAATTGTGCACAACTGATTACCATATTGCCGATGTGATATTGGGCTGATTTCACACCAAATAATTTTTGCAATCGACAGCAATATTTCCAAATGAATATTATCACTCCTCATAAGTGTTTAAGGTTTGGTTATTATTATTGTTATTATTTAGCAACATATACTGAAGTAATCAAATGCCCTTTAAATTAATAATTAATCCTTTACCAAATAGAACGTGTCCGAGTGGTAGAATGATATGCATATAAAGAAGCTAAGTAACTAGAGAGAAATTGTTGTGTGCATTGGCAAAACAAACTACAATTATAGTTGTGTTTCCTTGCGTGTATATACATATATATATTATATATATCCTTAAATCCATGTAGAAAGTTAAGTGAAACAGGGACTTTGAACAAGTACTTTCGTTGTATATTCTAAAAGTACGTGTTCTTTCGTGCTACATTGGATATGGAAATCATATGTGCGTATATCTTTATATATATATATATCATATATATATATATATAATACATATATATATATATATACATACTACATATATATATATATATATATATATATATATATATATATATATATATATATATATATATATATATATATATATGTTGTGTATATATATATATACATATATATATATATAAAAGATATGTTAATAATATATATATCCTATATATTCGTATGTATTTATATATTCTTATATAATATATATGTATATTATATTTATATATATATATATATATATATATATATAATATATATATATATATATATATATATATATATATATTTCGACAATGCTTTTGCTAATGAATATGACAAATTTAGCACAAGATTTATATCTTAATTAATCTACTCCGAACATTCACATATGCCATAATGGTTATGTTTTAGTGGCAAAAGTGTCTGAATTTGTTTGACTACCTCATTAGCCCGATTACGAACAAGTTATATATGAGTTTTGTATGGAAATTATGATAAAAAAAAAATATAGAGACGCTCTCGACTGGCAAAAGCGATTATATTCTGTGACAGATACGAATGTAGCTTTTAAGAAGGGACAAGCTTCTTTCAAGTACCTCTCCTTCTTTGAAGAAGGGACAATCTCCTGTATGTATCCCTCCAGCTGTCGAGTTCTAGGCGATGACTCCAGCCCAGAGCCGAGCAGAATATCGAAAACGATCCAGGACTACACTGACACCAAATACATTAGGTTAGGTTAAGTAGGTTAAGGAAAGTTGAGTTGAGGTGTATCTCTATCAACGTCACATCGCTGTCAGTCATGGCGGAAGTTTGTTGGTTACGAACATTTAATCTATTCAATGTCATTTTTGTGATGAGTGAAGATGAGACCGAACGTTATCACTACTATCATCTATATTTGAATAATGAATTTTTTTCTCCCCTGCTTATATCATGTTGGCTTTACCCCATTCGTGTATGAATAAAAGAAAGAAGGAAATCGACGTGATGACTCCCCTAATTGTATAATAGACCCGAAAGCGACACGAAATGACACGAGCGAAGACAAGTGCTACACGCGACGGACACATGACCCGCGGAAATGAGTGACAAGATGTAAATGAGTGTGAGGAGGAGGAGGAGGAGGAGGAGGAGGAGGAGGAGGACGACGACGACGACGACGACGACGACGACGACGACGACGACGAGGACGAGGAGTAAGAGGAGGAGGAAGGGTTTTATTTTCCCCTTTTATGGCAGAGACATTGAGACAGGTGAAACTCCCCAAATCTGTTGGGGCAGGAAGTGAGTGTAAATAGACTTCTCATCTTGTGAGATAGCAAATCCTGCTGCTGTAAACAGGCAGCTGAAATGATTCAGGAAACAAGGCAATTCCACATTCCGAGATGAACGGTTTGATCTTACAAGTTCGCATTCCAGGTCAAATGATCCATGCAACGCTGAATGGTATGATCCTTAAATTTAGCCAAGGATACGAGAGGAAAGCAATACCCCAATGGGAAGTGAATGATATGAACTAAGAGTCTGCGAATTCTGACATAATATTTGGCCTTCTTGAACCAAGGTCTGAGAGCGATGACAGAAATAATACCCATAAAACATTTACAGGGCAACACGTTGCGAAGGAGGTATAAGAATATAACTTAAAAGTATTGTGTTCCTAAGACAAAAACAATAATGAATTAATTGCTATACTTTAAAATAATTAATATACCTCTGTTCATAGATATAAATCACTAGCAGCAGTGTCCGTCCTTCGGACGAGCTATCGAACACACATTTACTTCTAAATGACCTGGATGTACATCTTTCCCCCCACCAATGCTACTGCGTCACAGACCGGATCAGTCAGGCACCGGCGGCTAACGGCAGGCGCATACATGTTGTGACAGGTTGGTTGGGAAAGATTTTCATCGCGAGCCCCCACCCCCCACTCTCCCAAACCGCACTTAATAAAACTCGGTCTATAGTTAAACTCTGATATTGATGTTAAATGTGTTTGCGTTCATTTATGTTAACTCATAGTACCAAATTAGGATGCAGTAGGCCCATCTTTGACCCTTTCAGCTCTAATTCCCAAAGTGGGGTGCTGTGCCCCCACCCCTGTTTTCAAGGTAGGCTACAACCCCCTTCTACAATGGTCGGTAGTAGGCCTCCCGCCCCGTAATATTGCGGGAAACCCTCGGGCCCCCTTTCCAAGAGGAAGGGAGGGGGAGGGATTGCCCCACTTACCAATGAAGGTGCCTTATGGCCCCCACATTGTGGGGAGCCCATTTGTAATTACAGAAACACTTCTGCATATATATCAAAGCTGAAAGTTGTGAAAAATTAGGGAGCATGAAAAAGAAGAGCTATGACCCCCCTTAGAAACGGCCCTCGAATTCCGGATTTTGGCCAAAACTTTCCTGGTGGGGGGACGGGATACATAGCAAACATTTGGTAGCCCTAGCTTTCATAGTCTGGGCGTGCATAGGAAGCAAACAAACAAACAACAAACAGACAGAGAAACGGACAGAAATTATCACTATATACATATATACATACTATATATATATATATATATATATATATATATATATAATATATACATATATATATAAAGGGTAGGCATATCTTTTAAAACGGTCGTCATTACAACTAATCTAATTGATTTATTAGCCGTCAAAGTGAAATGCATAAAGTTTGAAAGTGAGATGTATCTAATTGACAGATCAAACTGCCTCGACATCAAGGTAGATTGCCTGATTGATGTCAATGATTTTTGACAGACACTGAGCAATTCATAATGATGGCATGGAATTGCTATGATTTTATAAATTACCATGAGTATATCTCTACGATAGTTGCGGTAACATCTTGAATTATTCACAAGAGCCAACCATGATGTATGTATATATGTAAACACACACACACACACGCACACACACACACACACAACATATATATATATATATATATATATATATATATATATATATATATATATATATATATATATATATATATATTAATTTTCATCACATCGCCGCGATTCATATACATGCATTAGGTACAGATGTCCTTTAGTATCCAATTCGCTCTACCTCGAATTAATATATATTTATATATGTTAACCGAAGGGGAATTTTTTAGTTGGTAATATTTTCGTCCTCCCGTGAATTCGAACCCGCGAACAGAGGAGAAATCACGACTTCGGTGATGTTTCCGATTCGCCAATTCCAAGGTAGAGCGAATTGGATATTAAAGGACTTATATAGCTTAATGATATATACATAATATATATATATATATATATATATATATATATATAATATATATATATGTATATATACATACACAACATACATAACATACATATATATATATATAATATTAATATATATATTAATTATATTATTATATATATATATATATATATATATATATATATATATAAAATGATAACATATAAATACACACACTCACAGACATATACATAACTTTCAATATCCGTTAATTTGTTCGTATTCAGACTAACGTTTTAATTCATTCTGTCAATTTCTGATTCTTTACAGGAATTCACATTAAAAGCAGACTCCACCATAATCTGGTGCCATTTTTTCTTTCAATATTTGGACAGGGATATGTAATGAAGAGACTTTTTTGTACCATTTCCCCCCTTCTGGAAAGTGTCATTTATTATTCATCAAGGTATCACGCCATTTGTTAGCAGAGGCAGATAGTCCATTATTTTGTTCTTTTTAATCTCAGGTCTCAAATCGATCCCAAATTCCCGTGTCATGATACACACCGAGTCTTCCACTCATATATCTTACCAAAAGTACGATTTGCAAATGTAATTGCGATTTCATCCTACCTCACAGCTGAACTTGAGTTTAGTGTAACTTAGCGGAATATTTATGCGTCACTCTTCCCTTACCTTGAGATGATCTAGAAAGTTCTAGATCATCTCAAAAAATATTATTGCTTATTCTTAAGCAATAATATTTTTCGTTCCATTTGATAATAATATTTTAGTAGATAGGAAAGAGCCTATGAATTCTTTTTTTAATTTAAATTTTCTTCTGAAATAATTTTCTTGCACCTTCAATATTTCTCCTTCTTTTATGTATAGCTATCTGAATTCGGTCATGAGCATCGGTAATTCAAATGATGATTCAGTTCTTCAGAATTATTCCTCGAATACTCATCCCTTCTACGAAGGAATATTTTGAAAGTCTGGCCGTCTCTGATGGGGACAAATGAATATATCATTTCTCTCCCTCTAAGAAAGAAGGCTTTTAATTCCCTAGCCTCCTACGTCTAAGTTTTTCGAAAATGGATATTCCTTCTTATGTCTAACTTCATACGTCCTTGCAAATGCTGGTATATTGTTCCATGAAAAGAGATGTCGATTTTTCTCAATAATATTGCACTGCGAAAAGTGGTAATAGTTAAATTGCAGAGGCCGGAGACATATTTGAAGGTGTTTGAATAATGAAACCAGTAAAACCAGGTCAATATTCTGTAGCTCTGTCCCTTTGAGTATATACGCATACTTTTAAACCTGCCACCAAATGTGAGAATTATTCCGTTCATAAGGGACGTTCGTCGCAGCTTGAATTAGCAATAAGCTCTGTAGCTTCTGTGCTTCGAGTGAGCATCTATATATGGATTGTGTGAATAATTCTGAACATTTCGTAGGCGATGGCATCTGAGTCTTCGACTGCAATTGTCCACAGTGACCTTACCTCGCATCTGATATTTATGCTACTTCAGAAATTGCCTGTGGATAAGCAATAAACGGAATGAACATATGTTTATTTATGATAGCATTAAAAAAATTCATAATACATTAGTTCTTATGTCAATGCAATGAATGAAATAATGAGTATAATGTCAGAATAAACCAATCTCGTTGGTCAACCACTTCATCAAAATTTATATATCATACACTCGTATACTCAAATACAAGCACACATGCACAAATGCACACAAAGAAACATACAAAGACAATTACACACAAATTTATATTATATACAAACACACACTATATATATATATATATAATATATATATATATACATATATATATATATATATATATATATATATATATATATATATATATATATATATATATATATATATATATATATATATTAGCTTAATATTTGCATTTTATAACTTTTTTATTTTCGTTACTAGTGTTGAGAGAGAGAGAGAGACAGAGAGAGAGACGAGAGAGAGAGAGAGAGAGAGAGTGTAGTTGATTTATGGCGATGTATACTCGCCACCAGTCGGAAAAAGGAAATGAAATTGTCCAGGAGCTGCTGATGTAAGAAGAGAGCGTCATATACCCTAAAAAAATATAAAGGGCAAATTGTAGCTAAGAACGCAATTTTCATATTATTTTTCGTGTACATTATCTTCCTTGAAATAAAGTTTTTCACAATAATTTCTTGAATCATTTACACACACACACACAAATATATATTAATAAATATAATATATATATATAATATATATATATATATATATATATATATATATATATAAAATATATATATATATATATATATAATATATATATATATATATATATATATATATATATGTAGAATCTGCTGGTCCCTTTTTTTTACCAGATACATATGCAGCTGTAATATCCACAATGGTCTCTTAACTTCTTGAATTCTTTGCTCTTTTTTTGGATACACTTGTCCCTACAAAGCCTGAAGATCCAAGTTGAAACAAAATTTTTGAAAAAATTGTGATGTCCGGTACAGGGAAACGAACCTAGGTCCCATAATCACAAAGAGGTCGCGTGTGATTATGGGACCTAGGTTCGTTTCCCGGTACCGGACATCACAATTTCTTCAAAAAATTTCTTTGAACTAAGATCTTCAGGCTTTGTAGGGACAACCCTATCCAAAAAAAGAGCAAAGAATTCAAGAAATTAAGAGGGCATTGTGGCTATTCCAGTTGCATACACATGCACACACACACACAAATACACACATACACTACATATCATATATATATATATATATATATATATATATATATATATATATATATATGCATATATAGATGAATATATGTATGTCTGCGTGTGTTTAAGCACGAATGTCTAACTGTATGCGAATACTACTGGAGCCGTCTTTCAGTGAAATTTTCAAATTCCAGCGCATCTACAGGTAAAGGAATCGATAATTAGATTAGTTGTGGAAAATCTTTTTTTTTTTCTTTTCGCGTTGGTATGGTATAAGTGACCATTTGGTATTCATATATTTCAATGTTCAATTGGAATCTTTAGATACATTTTTAATCGACGGAAACTTGTTAGAAAAATTTTTTTTAGTATCGTAGTTGCCACCGATAATGACTATGAAGTGTTAATAATCTCGATCTCTAGAAAGAGATGAAAATATATATATATATATATATATATATATATATATATATATATATATATATATATACATATATATATGTACTATATATATATATATATATATATATATATATATATATATATATATATATATATATACTCATAAACTTTAACATTCTCAACTACCGTCAAATTGCGCTGTACAATCCGGAAATCTTGCGTGATATGACCTAGTAATCCGATGATTGTAGAAGGAGCCTCATGTAACGAGCAAATAAAAAGGATATCACGGAAGCCACTTTCTTAATATTACTTTATTTTATGGAATGTAATCTGACTATGAGAATGCTAAGCTCTATCAGCATACATTTTTTTACACCGTAACGCTGCTGCTCCTTTTACTACTACTATTACTACAAACATTAATAACAATAATGATATAAATTATCATTATCATATTTTTTTTTTGGGGGGGGGGCTATCACAGTGACCCTTTTGGACTGGGTGGTTTTTAGTGTGGGGACCCGGGTTGCATTCTACCTTCTTAGGAGTTCATCACTTTTCTCAATATGTGCGTTGTTTCTAGTAGCACAGTCTTCTGCAGAGTCCTGGAGCTACTTCAGCATCTAGTTTTTCCGGGTTCCTTTTCAGGGATCTTGGGATTATGCCTAGTGTTCCAATGATTATGGGTACAATATTCAATGTCATTCTTATTTCTATTTTCAGGTCTTGATACTTATTAATGTTTTTCTCTTTCTCATCTATTCTAGTGTTCCATGGTATTGTGACATCAACGAGTGATACTTTCTTTTTTATTTTTTCCAATCAGCGTCACGTCTGATCTATTGGCCTGTATCGCCCTATCTGTTCTGATACCATGGGCAAAGAGGATTTTAGCCTGATCGTTTTCTATCACTCCTTCAGTTGGTGTTCGTACCACTTATTACTGCACAGACTCAAGTGTAGGGCTTTTGCTACAGAATCATGCCTCTTTTTGTACTGGTTCTATGCAAGTACCGGACATTCGCTTGCTATGTGGTTTATTGTCTCGTTTTTCATATTGCATTTCCAGCATATGGGTGTGATGTTAGTCACATCCATCGTTCTTTGATTATCTGGTTCCTAGGGCCTGATCATCTGACGCTGTTACCATTCCTTCTGTTTCCTTCTTGAGTTTTCCCCTCTATAGGAATTGGCGCTTCATCGTTGGCCAGTCCCTTTAGTCTGTCCCATGTACTGTCCCTGCATTGGTTTGTTGTGCCATTCCTCCTGTTTGTCATTCTCCTGTCTCTTTATGTTTGTGAGTCTTCGTCTACTTTTATCAGTCTTCCTTCCCATGCACTCTCTAACGACTCGTCTTCACTGGTTTTCAGATATTGCTCCAGTGCTCTGCTCTCGATGTTGACGCAGTCCTCTTTGCTTAGTGGCCCTCTCCCTTCTTCCTTTCGTGTTACGTATAATCTGTCTGTATTTGCTCTCGGGTGTAGTGGTTTGTGTATTGTCATGGGTTTCCTAGTTTTCTGGTCTTTGGTGCGGAGTTCAGACTTCGTCCACTCCACTACTCCTGGCCTGTATCTGATTACTGGTACTGCCTATGCGTTTATGGCTTTCATCATATTTTTACTTGAGTATCGCTCAAAGTCTCTTCATATATTCTTTTCTGATCGTGTCCTTCATCTCTTGGTGTTTTATATCCTCCCTTATTATTATTATTATTATTATTATTATTATTATTATTATTATTATTATTATTATTATTATTATTATATACTAAAGCACGAAGGAAGAGATCGAAAAACTAACATATGAACGAAGATAATTTAAAACACATCCGCACACAAACACAAAGACGTACATACTGTATACATATTTCAATACAAATACCGAAGACCCAGTCAGCACAACACGGCTCAGAAGGGAAGGCAACATGATCCATATTCCGAAATCAATCGTCCTTCACATGTGTATGTTGGGGTAGGACTACGACATCCAATGACCTCGTGTCCTTGGAAAGGCGAGGCAGGAGTTTGCTGACCTATGATGAAACGAGAAGGCAATTCTAGCTTTATGAAAACCCTTGGTCTTATGGTATTGATATGTATCCAGTTTTTCATAGATTTTGCTAGTAAACCGATTATCAGTTTTCGATGTACGATGTTATTTCTTTTATTTTCAACTTGACTTAATCTATTTCATAACCTGTACAAAATCAATAATAGATTCGTCCAGTTAAATCAATATCTACTCATAGTCCGTGTATCATTATATATATACGTACACACACAAACACGCACGCACACACACACACGTGCGCACGACACACACGTGCGCACACACACACACACACACATATATATATATATATATATATATATATATATATAAATATATATATATATATATATATATATATATATATACTATAGGTGTGTGTGTATGTGTGTGTGCAATCAATACTATTTGGAACTTAATTAAAAAGATTTAATAGATAATCATCATCTTTCAGTGCTTGATTTCCTTCCCATAATCGAGGTGGGAAACGGTAAAGGTCTCATGGATAAGGGAATACTTAGACACACATAGGTAGATACACTTAAGATATATATATATATATATATATATATATATATATATATATATATATATATATATATAAATTCGTGTAAGAGCGTGTCTGCGTGCATGATCAGACCTATACCATTTTTTTCCTCGTTTACTGAAAGGAAATCAGCCATGGAAGGATGAGAATTATGTCTTAAAGCATTTAAATTAGTTCCGAAAGGAATTAACACTTTCCTGGAAAGGTAACGCCAAGCAATTACGATATCCGATTGAACACCTTTCCCAGAGCTCTGAGGGGAGGCTATTTAACACAACGAATTCCTTTCGCTTTCCCATGATTCTTTCTATCGATCTTCATTCAGTGCTTAACTCTGGAATTCTGGAAGGCATACATGTGAAGTCTAGATTTTTTCTTCGGATTGTTGTGAATAAATTTCAGTGTTTCTTCGAACGTTAACTTTTAGGAAGATTCGAAGGCAAAGAAATATAAGATAAGTATTGTACATTATTTATATATATACTATATATATATATATATATATAGATATATAAATATATATATATATATATATATATGTTGTGGTGGTGGTGTGTGTGTGGTGTGTGCGTTTATGTGTGTGTACTTGTGGTTGTGTGTGTGTGACGTTTATGTGTATATATATATATATATATACTATATATATAGAGATATATATATAAATATATATAATATATATCTATAATTATATATTTATAAGCATGCATACATACATCTAATGAAAGGAGCCCCATAAAAAACGCCAAAACATTTCGTCGTTTATCATTATTTGATGGAATTCTGTTTTAACAGAAATATATTTCACATACATACATACATACATTATATATAGATATATATATATATATATATATATATATATATATATATATATATATATATATGTATATATATAAACTAACCACTAGTATATATATATACATATATATATACTAATATTATAGTATATATTATTATATATATATTATATATAATTATTTATATATTATAATGTATAAAATTATAAATAAATATAATAATATATATTATAATAATATATATATATTTATGATATATATATATATATATTATATATATATATATATTTATGGGTGTGTGGGCTTTTTCTGCCAATGACCAGATGCCAGGAGGGACCCCACTCTTAAAGAAGTTCGGATAGATAGCCATATTTCTATGTAATTAAATGTTTGTGGGTTAATGTGTTTTACATCCGTGCATTTGTATGTGTTCTTGTTTATCAGTTCTGTAAAATTCCATTAAGTAATGCGTAATAGCTTAGGCATCTGTACTACTTTCGAATGGTCTAAATTATTCAATTATCATTCAGATAACACAACACCGAAAATTTCTGTCGTAAACCACCAGAGGCAGTTTTTTGTAGACTAAGTGAGCCTACGAAATAATGTCCCTGGTTGTTTTCCTAATATACAAAAATTATCTAATAAATTTCGCTTTTCCACGGACTTATGCATAGTAAGCAGTCAAAAATTCTTCCGTAACGAATGATTGACAGATTCATGTCCTTAATATTTTTAATCAGCAATTTTCATTGTTAAATTACTTTTATAAATTTCATTACAGGTATAATTCACGAATCAAACGTGCGTTTGGGTATTAATATTCTGTTGTCTTTCTTCTCGAAATTGAGTTTCCCTTGGTGTAATCTCAAAGAATTAGTTCTTACCTCGCGGTATCACAGGTTAATCAACTTTTTGTTTAGTTCCTTTGTCTTGTTACGTATTTACGTCTTTTGTGGATTCAAGAATATGCAAAATGTATCAGATTATCTATAAATAAGATAAAGTTAAATTAAAATTTAAATGCATACAAATACTAGAAGGAATCCAGTGGCGTTAAACTTACATTATTCAGAGTTAAATAATTTTTTAATTATCTGGTGATATTACTGTTAAATGTCCTAATATTTTTATCACTGCAAATATATATTTTTCTTTTTTATGTTCTCTTTGTCATTCTTAACCTTCTTAATATGCCATCATGAAAGAGGGTAAAGGTAATAATCATTAGAATAAATAGGCGTGTTCTCAATCATGTGAAATCATGCAAACATATTATGTATATTATAATTTTACTGAATACCATTCCAACACAGACAATAACTTTACCAATATAACCAGGACTTCCTAGTAAAATATCTTTCAGTGATTTGGACTAATCATTCAAAGTATGGGTCACAGAGGAAAATCATAAATGAAATATATAGCGTAATCATTATCACCATCATCACAGCTTCATAATCAAAATGAATAGATCACAACTTGATGATAAACTTCACATCCTAATGAAATGTAGATCACAATTTGATGATCATCTTCGCATCCTTGCAATGTCACCATGACCACTTGCACCTGCAAACTCAAATCGAAACCCGTGGTGACGGCAAAGACTCATTAAAATCCTCTCGGTCACTCTTTTTAAATGAAATATATTTCACGATGTTTACGGTAGACTGGGCTTCATAATGAGAGCACCGGAGTCAATTGGTGTACATAACTGGTAGGTCCTTACCGGGACAGGTTCCCTAAAAGCGAATGTTGAAGTTAATGAAAAGCGAGGTGAAGTAAAATGAATGAAATAATGACAAAAGTTTCGTTGGTTTTCTACGCCCAATATATTTATTCATTCATTTATTTGTTTTTTCTTTTATTTATCTATCCATTTGGTTGTCTATTTACGTGTTTTTCTCTATTTTACAATAGTTCAACCTTGAACTTTCTCAACCATGAGTTTCCGTCGGAATACTGAAACAATACTTTCTCGTATTCTAAAAGCCTTATGGAGGTCAAGACTTCCATAGAATATGGAATATACGAATACTGACGTGAGCCGAAGGGGAAAAGAATGACAAAGGCGAGTAAAATATTCATAATTGTAAACAAGAGAAAGCTATGTAAATAAAGGAATATTTCATTAGACCGGATTATAGAATGCCATCGTGTCCCTTCCGGCTAAATGCATCTTAGATTATCATATGAAGAACCTTGGATGAAAGTTAACGACGTTAAGATTGGATATTAATGAACTCGCCTGGTTTTATCTTCTTATGGAAGAACGGACTTCATTTTAGTTTGTGATATGAAGATTTAAATACTGAAGTGAAAATATACGGATTGCAGTGACATAAGAAAATGAGTGGTCAATATCTATATTTTTCCTGTCTCTGGACGCGTAAAAACAGACACACACACAGCACACACAAACAAAAAAACACCCAGTCTCACACATACACACACCAACAACACACACACCACACACACACAACACCACACCCCACACACATTATATATATATATAAATTATATATATATTATACATATACTATTATTATAAAGTAATATAAAATATTTGCAGGAGTATATTCCTAAGTCATTCAGTTATCATTCAGTTACGTATATATATATATATATATATATATATATATATATATATATATATATATATATATATATATATACATATATATATATATAAGCACATGAGTGAAGACACACGTAATACTTATGGAAATGCATGTATTGCCATAAGTATTACCTGTGTCTTCACTCATGTGCTTATATATATATATATATATATATATATATATATATATATATATATATATATATATTATGATATATATATATATATATATATATATATATATATAATATATATACGTGTGTGTGTATATATATATATATATATATATATATATATATATATATATAATATATATTATATATATATATACGTAACTGAATGATAACTGAATGACTTAGAAATATATTCCTGCAAATATTTTATATATATATATATATATATATATATATAATATATATATATATATATGTGTGTGTGTGTGTGTGTGTGTGTGCGTGTGTGTGTGTGTGTGTGTCGTGCGTATGTGTTTACGCGTCCAGAGACAGGAAAAATATAGATATTGACCACTCATTTTCTTGTCTCTGCAATCCGTATATTTTCACTTCAGTATTCAAATCTTCATATCACAAACTAAAATGAAGTCCGTTCTTCCATAAGAAGATAAAACCAGACGAGTTCATTAATATCCAATCTTAACGTCGTTAACTTTCATCCAAGGTTCTTCATATGATAATCTAAGATGCATTTAGCCGGAAGGGACACATGGCATTCTATAATCCGGCCTAATGAAATATTCCTTTATTTACATAGCTTTCTCTTGTTTACAATTATGAATATTTTACTCGCCTTTGTCATTCGTTTCCCCTTCGGTTCACGTCAATATTCGTATATTCCAATCTTGAAAAATAATGAGCCTCTGGGATTATATTATGTTCTTCAAGTATGGAAGACTTAATCTATTTGTAAGTAAATAACGTCACAATAAACCGCTTTTGTTGACGCTGAATTGGATAATAATGGAAAGCAGTTGATTGACAATCTCCATTATGAATGGACGATGATATACACGAACAAAGTTCGAGGAATGAGAGCAAACAAAACAAAAAGGACTCCACTAGAAACCACTTATTTCAGATTAAGTAAATCGCTAACAATTACCGGTGTATCAGTGTTTGCTTGACCTGTAATCTACGTTTAAATTATTTTTTTTTATTTCATAACAGGATATCATTATAAGTTTCAGTTTAAGGCTAGATTATAAGTGAATATTAATATTCAAAATGCCAATCACAACAGACTGAGAGAGAGAGAGAGAGAGAGAGAGAGAAGAGAGAGAGAGAGAGAGATTATGTTTCTATTTTCTTAACAGACATTTTAAGTTGAATTCTTTCTAACGTATGTAAATCATTTTAAAGAGGTTGCTTTAATTGTCAGTCTTCTTGTCATAAATTTATTTCATACTTAAGAGACCCTGACTAAGAACTTGTCCACCATGTCAGTAACATATACCCATATACTTAATTACTCATCTGCGAAGAAAAGATAAGAAAATGTCACCGAGTTATTGCCTTCTTTCCTTAGCCTCAACCTTCCCTTGACGAAGACATCAAACTGCACCTTGAAAGGGAGCAATATCACACGTGTGGAAAAGAGTAAGGAGGTAAATGATTGCCCCATTCATTCTAAAGTCTAGAATAGCCGTAACCGGAGAAAAAGCCCATTCGGAGAGGCTATATAGCCAGCTATTTACTGCAGACGACCGTGTCGAAAGAGTTGTGGAAATGGTCAGCCGGGTACGTGAGATCTATGAGGAAATGTGTCCCTCGCCTTAATAAAATTGAAACAGACGACTGGCTGCTAATCCTGGAAAGCCGCCAAGCATCGTCAAATTACAGGTAATACGGGGAATTGCTCTTGATAAATACAGTGAGTCTGGCCGTACGTCAAAATTTCTATTGACGTTGGAAAATTTAAACCTGCAATTTTCGTTGCAAAAATAGTTTGAGTATAATATTATACCAAAAAAATCATTTAAAATAATACTATTTAGCTGATTTAACAATAATTGGCATCAAAGGACCTTTACTCTGATCTGTATATAAACAGGACGAGTGACTTACACTTGGGAAACTATATATATATATATATATAGAATATATATATATATATATATATATATTATATATATATATATATATAGATATATATATTGGCCATTGCCATTGTGTAAAATATTTTACATATCATATTTTCCAATACTTCCAGGATAAATTTGGCTACACACTTTACTCTCTATATCTTTATGGTTCATCTAGAACATCATGGTTGCAGACAGACGATATGTTTACACAGAAGAATGATTTGTGCCTATGTCGAAATAATTCTACATTTTGATGATCGTTTCGATCTAAAAAAAAAAATCTCTTTTAGTATATCATCTCATTAAGCTTATTATTATTATTATTATTTTAGTTATTATTATTATTAATATTATAATTATTATTATTATTATTATTATTATTATTATTACATTTCCCCATGTCGTTATAATCATATAATACAATGTACGACCTCACATTTTAGCATTCAAGCTCGAAAGCATATTCTTTAAACACCCACACACGTCAATAAATAAAAAAAAGTACGTGATATAAAGGTTTTGAGAAATGTACCCGAGAATCAATATCATTCGCCACGTCAGGTCTGTCATTTAACAACAGACCTCTATTTAGATTCCGACTCGGATAACGCATTATCAAAGGAAAGAAATGGGATTTTCGTCTCGTCGGCTGCTGGATTTCATGTTTGCAGTTCACGAATTCGTTTTTCTTCTGAGGCCGTCGGTTATGATGATGATGATGATGATGATGATGATGATGATGATGATGATGATGATTATTATTATTATCTATCAAGATAGTACAACGCTCCCTTCTAGTATGTATGTATTATCTATGTATGTATGTATATAAAGAGCCTTAAGCAATAAGCAAAACCAGCAACAACATAATTAAATATATCACCGGGAACTATAATAAAATAATAAAATAATAACAATAATATAGATATATATATATATCATATATATATATATATATATATACACATATATATATATATTATTGTGAACAGTGATTTTGATTTCATAGTTCTAGGTCTTTTATTTATGTTGTTGCTGTTTTTTTTTTTGTAATGCTGTTTATCTTTTCAAAGTATTCATTGAGCAGTTACGGTTTTTTTCTGCTCAAAAGCAAAATACGACAACATTTCTCTTCATGATCCTCCAGAAATGTATAATCATATTCACTTCTAATCTAGATTGATATGACAAGCTGCTCATTTTAATATCCACCATCTGCCTTTGAGCAAAGCATCAATTACCAAGCACACAGACCAGTGGAGTTATGTGATGAAGAATACTCCCTATGCCGGAAAATAATAAATAAAATCTATTAATGACTTTTAATGTTAAATCAAAACTAATCAATGAACATTATGGAAGAGAAGAGAGAATTTTCTTAAGAGTAATGACCAAACAACAGTAAGATTAACATAAAAAAAAATATTCATGATAAGATATTATTTTTTAAAAACTGAGGACCAAATTTCTCACCTTTCTCACCAGACGCCAGGTAGGCCTCCAGGCCTGTCAGTCGTCCTGATTCAGGAACTGTCTCCATTCTTGGCGATCATCATAGAGCCTCATCTCATCAACTTCCCGCAAACTAGAGCCTCTCCTCTCTACTCCTCTCTCTATGTTTTGTAGCCATCTCATTTTTGGTCTTCCTACTGGTCTCCTTCCTTCCGGTGTACATTCCAAAAACCTTATAGGATATCGCCCCTCCTCCATTCTTTTGGTGTGTCCAAACCATCTAAGCTGTCCTCTCTCCACAAAATCTAGTATCCCCTCCACTCCCAGTTCTCTTCTAATGTCTTCATTTCGTAGCATATCCAGTCTTGTTACACCTTTTATGAGTCTTAGGGCTTTCATTTCAGCTGCTTGAAGTTGGCTTCTAGTTATTGATGTTAATGTCCATGATTCATGGCCATAAGTTAATATTGGTCTTAAAATAGAGAGGTATATTAAGGTTTTCACTTTGCGAGGTATATTTCTGTCTTTCATTAGTGGGTAGAGCAGATACAGATTGTTACTGAATTCCTGTATTCGGGTAGTTATTTCCAGTTTTGAATCGTTTTGGTCACTAAACTCTACTCCAAAGTATTTGAAATTTCTACACTGTTTCAATGTCTGACCTTTTAATTCTACATCTACGTTACTTGGTGTTCGTGATAGGTGCATGATCTGTCTTATTCTTGTTGATCCGCATTCCTTTAGCTGTTACGATCGCGTTCCAGTTGTTGACGTTTTCTTGGTCATCTGCATACATAAGGTTGATGGTCACATCTGCAGCTTCATCCTCACCTAGTTCCCTCATACATTTATCTAGGAACAATATAAAGAGAAGTGGAGAAAGAACGCTGCCCTGTCTTACCCCTGATTTAATTTCAAACCAGTCTTCATTCTCTCGATTTGTCTTTACTCTGCATCTGATGTTTTGATAGGTGCTATAAATTGCTCTTATAAGTTTCTCAGGGATTCCATAGTAAGGGTCTTATAAGGCATCCCATATTTTCATTCTTGGTACTCTATCAAAAGCTTTTTCTAGATCTATAAAAGCAATATATCTGATCCTGTCCCATTCCCAGCTCTTCTCAAATATCATCTTGAGGGAGAAAAATCATATCGGTTGTCCCTCTTCCCGGGCGAAAACCGTTTTGACATTCACCCAGCTTTGGTTCAACATATCCTCTCAATCTAGTTTCAAGTATTCTTTCATATACTTTAAAAGCATGTGACATTAGGGATATTCCTCTATAATTGATCAATTTGTCTTGTCACCTTTTTTATAAATTGGGCATATTAGATCTCTTCTCCAGTCTTCAGGTGGCATTTGCCCATTCCAGAGTATGTCCATTAGCTCTAGTAGCCAGATGACTGCATCCTCCCCCATGTTTTTAAGGAGCTCTACAGGTATTGCATCCACTCCAGGGTCCTTACCATTTCTCATCCTCTTGAGGGCATTTTTTACCTTCAGTGTTGTTATGTCAGGTTCTGCATCCCCAACCACATCAAATTCTACATACTCTTCAAGGTCATTGTTTTCGTTGTTTAGTAGTGTTTCAAAGTGATGTTTCCATCCTAATTCAATTTCTCGGGGTTCGGTTAAAATTGTCCCATCCATAGGGTCTTTGATTACATAGGTGGACCTTTTAATTTCAGAGTCACTGTTTATTAAGAGGATGAAACCGGAATTGAACAACAACTCGTCCGGTATTCAACTAGCTATCGTATAGTTTCATAGTAGGTACACAAAGTGGGTCGTTAGCCATTTTATTTTGAGTGTGGTAGTTTGTTTACCTTTCATCTTATTTTTATTCTTGTTTTTGTATGTGTTGCGTTTGTTTTAGTTTTTTCGTAATTTTTAATTTTAGTTTGTATGTGAAGTTCGTTTTATTTTATGTTTTTACTGAAACTTTTAGTAAGACAATTCATTTTGATGTAATTCTTAGTGATTTCTCATCCTAGTAATTTTTTCAGCCTGAAGATGAGGTTTTAAACCTCGAAAGCTCGTAATATTAAAGAATGTTCTTCCTAGTCTTGGCATTATTATCTATCATCAAGCTAAGATTTCCAAGTAGCCGCCCAATTACTGAGGCTATACGTATGTATATATGTGTGGGTGTGTGTGCAAATGTGTTTATATACATCTCTCTCTCTCTCTCTCTCTCTCTCTCTCTCTCTCTCTCTCTATAATATATATATATATATATATATATATATATATATATATATATATATATATATATATATATATGTGTGTGTGTGTGTTTTTATATATATATATATATATATATATATATATATATATATATATATATATATATATATATATATATCGAGAAAGTTTCAAAAACACTTCCATAAAAACATATCGACGATGAACAACAAAAAAAAACATATTTCCCGATTCAAACCTGACACAACACAAGGAGCAAGCAATAAAGCTCTTGCACAACTCGTGTTGTCTTTGGGTTTGAAGCTCTGTTGAAACTAACCCCGGGAGGCCTCCAGTAACAACACCCGAGGGACAGCCCCACATGAAGCGAAATATAAGCGCGACAAAAGAGAGAGCGCTGAGGGACATTCTTCAGGACCTGGCAAAAATGAAAGATTGCAACCGGCATCATCTTCAACGGAGATGCAGAATTATTTTTCTAATGCCACGACGTTTTTTTAATATACATATATTTATATCATACTCACTTATTACTGAAATAAATGTCGTGTTAGAGTTCGCGTGTTGGGATTTGTAATAATGTATGTTTTGTGACTGGAAGTCGTACATTTTCTGTTTGCACAGCCTCTGGGCGAATAAATGATGTTATTCGATCAACGCATGCGGATATTTCTGTTACGCAACAGCATTCTAAAATACATTCTAGGGATGGATAACTTGTGGGCACTCCTAGAATAGGAAAATGTGTATATGTTCTCTCTCTCTCTCTCTCTCTCTCTCTCTCTCTCTCTCTCTCTCTCTCTCTCTCTCTCTCTCTCTCTCCAAAATATAATGATAAAAAAAATAAAAATTATAAGATCCATTGTTACAGAAAGTTCGGTACCAAAACTCACTTTCATTAATCAAAACAGTTTTTTATGCTATGTAATTGAGTACGTCTTGAAACCTTTTACCTTCATTGAACAGTTTTCATTATTTTCTCTGGTTTTCAGCCCGTAATCTTTATATCTTCCGACTTTACTTTTATCTGACATTTAAAATTGCTATTTATTTATACCAGCCCGGTAGACAAAACGACACCTTATACAAAATTCAGTATTCATTTTCGCTTAGCAGAATATTTTCTCCGTTTTCTTTATCACTTTGCCTTTCACTTAAGGGCACTTTTTTATATATATATATCACACTATTCAACTAAAAAGACATCAAACAATTCCCTTACTTTTTCACCACCTGCCATTCGCTTCACGTTCTCGGGTCTCTGTTTTTTTCACGAGGTACTGGGAATCCTGTCATTTTATATCATTATTCCGTCAGATTTATATACACGCTATCGTACGTGTGCGTTTAAGCCCGTGCCACTTCTTGGAGTACGTCGCTCTTGCAGACAAAATGGTCGTAGTATTTGTTAATAGTTGTTAGTAGCATTGTAGTGAAATTATGTGTGTCCTTGGCGTAGGTTTATTTATCATTATAGCGTACTAGCGTAAGCGCGGACGGTAGCAATTGTCTGCCTATTTGATTCCAAGAAATCAGTCGAATACACTTTACAATTCCATCAAGAGAAAACACAAGTTTGCTCTTCTTTTTGTAATTCTTGACATAATTTATCTAAAATAGAGATAAATGATGGACTTCTACATGATTTCTTGACGTTATAGCTCAATCCAGATGCTGATTTACATTTTTTTTTTTTTTTTTTGTGCAAAGAGTTAATCTTTTTATCACATCTGCCAGAACCGTAGACTGAACGAATTTCATTTTCATATTCAATACCAAAGTGGGGACGAGATTATACTCGTATATTCTCTCATGCGAATTCGGGTAACTAACAGGATCGGACGAATGAAAATGTGGGCTTATTGGGATGATGTTGATACGTTATTTGAATATTTTCAATTATCGTTGAATTATATTTATATATTTTTATCAGTATGCAATTTATTAAGGATTAGTCTTTACGAGCAACAGCTGGTCTCTATTATTCGTGATTTTGTATAAGTAGTCAATCAATAACAGCAAACGTAGACAGCCATTTCAAAAGGATATACTTCTAAATAAGAGAAATTAAACCAATTTTCATATTTATTCAGTAAAAACATTTTATCAGTAACGTCATAACTTTGAGGCTATGTATAATGAAAAACTTCATAGCCATATGGCGAAAAACCAACCTTAACCGACATTGATTTGTGCTTGCAAAAGCAGTTGGGGATCGTGGCACTCAAGGAAGGTAGAAACGCGTTCATGTGGAAGAAAAGTCAAAATCAAATTAAATCGTCACTGATTACTTGGCCTTTACCTGGGATCGAATTCGCTGCTTCGCAAACTGATAACACTATTCCGTAAGCCTGAAGTACTATGCAAATATGATATCCAATATTGGATTCGGGATAAGAACTTCAAATGGCATTCCCAAGTTTCTTCATTTCAGAATCAAAATCGTCTCACGGCAAAGAAACTTTATTTCGCCCTTATTACTCTGACAAACATGGCGAATAAAATATACATTCCATGCAACTTATATGAGTTTAGATTTTGAGGGCCAAGGATATGAACTCTTAATAGCGACTGGAAATGTCTCTAAGGTATTTGTCATGGATATTTCATTTTTCTTGAAATTTTTCGTAGCATAAAATCTAAAAAAAGATGAAAAAACTCTTCATCTTGTTTGAAGAATTTCATCGAATTTTTTGTACCCATTCGAACCTTTACATGATACTGAGAAATGCGAAGATAATAGAATCACTGGATGACTTATATGACATATGAACACAAACGTTTCGTTGAATATTTAATGCGACATAAACTTATAAATTCATACGCCCCACAATTTTCTTCTAACCACAAAGTTTGACCAGAACGAAACAAAGTTTGACCAGAACGAAGGAAATGTCAGATTTTATAGCCTTAAAAAAATACCTTAGTCATTTTAAATCTTTTCATCTGAAACTTGTCCTTTTTTGACGTGTATCGTCCTATTTGTGACTTTTTGACGCATTCAGAGCTTGAGATGATGTACCTGTAACGTAACAACACGATTTAATGAAAAATTAAGTCTTTGTTGTATAACCATTCGATCATGAGAAATTATGAAAAACCAAGTAAATTCTGTAAAATCGCTATCTATGCCTCAGATCGAACTGCTTTTTCACAAGTTATTGCTCATTACCCTTACCCTTCATTAAAAAAATTCTCTCTTTACTTCTCATACAACATTACTTTTCTTCATCTGAATTGGAAAGAAGGTGATTGGTTTCCGCTAAATAATGCGCAATGAGAACCTGATTTATTAGTGATTCTTGGTTGATTGGTTTTTTTATCGTCACTACAGGTTCTCTAGGGTATTCTACAGTCGCAGCCAAGGCCCCCTAGCCCCATACTTTCCTCTGGATTTTCATTTGAAAGAATCAGCCATGTTATCATTACAAAGAGCTAGGGTTTCCTACGAACACAACAAAATATTTCTGGCCTCTGACGATTTCCTCTAAAGTACTTATTTTATGGGTCTCGCAGACTGGTAAAAGAATTGATAGGTGTAAGTGCCTTAATCAAAGATTGCTTTGGAGAGAGAAGAGAAGAGAGGAGAGAGAGACAGGAGGCCAGACGAGGAGAGATGAGAGAGAGAGAGAGAGAGAGAGAGAGAGAGAGAGAGAGAGTTATGAGCTGTCACAGGTCATTAAATTTTCTTAATTTTAAAATAATAATAATAATAAAAATACAATAATAATAAGCTACCAGATGGGGATAGCATTAAAAATGTAAATGAGACAGGATACAAATACCTGAGAATAATAGAAGGAGAGGATATAAAACACCAAAAAGAAAATGAGACAGGATACAAATACCTGAGAATAATAGAAGGAGAGGATATAAAACACCAAAAGGTGAAGGAAAAGATCAGGAAAGAACATATGCAGAGACTTAAAGCGATACTCAAGTCAAAGCTCAACACCAGAAATATGATGAACGCCATAAACGTATGGGCAATACCGGTAATCAGATACAGCGCAGGAGTGGAGTGGACGAAGGCTGAACTCCGCACCATAGACCAGAAAACTAGGAAACATAACATACACAAAGCACTAAATCCAAGAGCAAATACGGACAGACTATTACACACGAAAAGAAGGAGGGAGAGGGCTATAAAGCATAGAGGACTGTCAACATCGAGAGCAGAGCACAGGGGCAATATCTGAAAACCAGTGAAGATGAGTGGTTAAGGAGTGCATGAGAAGAAAGATTGATTAAAGTAGACGAAGACCCAGAAATATACAGTGGCAGGAGAATGACAAACAAAACATAGGATTGGCACAACAACCCAATACACGTACAGTACATGAGATAGACTAAAGAACTGGCCAATGATGAAACATGGCAATGGCAACAGAGGGGAAAACTCAAGAACAAAACGGAAGGGATGCTAACAGCGGCAGAAGATCAGGCCCTAAGAACTAGATATGTTCAAAGAGAGATAGCTGGAAACAGCATCTCACCATATGCAGGAAGTGCAATATGAAAAACGAAACCATAAACCTCATAGCAAGCGAATGTCCTGCACTTGCACGGAACCAGTACAAAAAGAGGCATGATTCAGTAGCAAAAGTCCCCCAAAATGAGCCTGTATAAGATACACCAGCTAACTTGCTGTAATAAGTGGTACAAGCAACAACCTGAGGGAGATAAAAACGATGAGGCAAAGATCCTCTGGGACTATGGTATCAGAACAGATAGGGCGATATGTGCCAATGGACCAAACGTGACGTTGATTGACAAAATCAAAAAGAAAGTATCACTCACTGATGTCACAATCCCATATAACATCAGAGTAGATGAGCAAGAATGAGAAAAAATTGTTAAGTATCAAGACCAAAAAATAGAAATAAGAAGGATATGGGATATGCCAGTAGAAATTTTACCCATAATCATAGGGACAACAGGTACGATCCCAGGATCCCTGAAAAGGAACCTGGAAAAACTAGATGCTGAAGTAGCTCCAGGACTCCTGCAGAAGAGTATGCTACTAGAAACAACGCACATAGTTAGGAAAGTGATGGACTCCTAAGGAGACAGGATGTAATAAAAAAAAACACACACACACTACGCTATAAAAACCACTCAGTCGAACAGGATGACCGTGATAGAGAAAAAAATAAAGGAATAAAATAATAATAATAATAATAATAATAATAATAATAATAATAATAATAATAATAAGAAAAGAGGCAACAAAATCAACCATCTGATGTTCATGGATGAACATCAGATGGGAATAATGGAAGGAGGGGATATAAAACATCAAGAGATGAAGGACACGATCAGGAAAGAATATGCAGAGGATATAAAAACATCAAAGAGATGAAGGACACGATACAGGAAAGAATATATGCAGAGACTCAAGGCGATACTCAAGTCAAAACTCAATGCCGGGAAATAGATAAAAAGCCATTAAACACATGGGCAGAGTTCCAGTAATCAGAAACAGCGCAGGAATAGTGGAATGGACGAAGGCAGAACTCCGCAGCATAGATCAGAAAACCAGGAAACATATGACAATACACAAAGCACTACACCCAAGAGCAAATACGGACAGACTATACATAACACGAAAGCAAGGAGGGAGAGGACTACTAAGTATAGAGGACTGCGTCAACATCGAGAACAGAGCACTGGGGCAATATCTGAAAATCAGTGAAGACGAGTGGCTAAAGAGTGCATGGGAAGAAGGACTAATAAAAGTAGACGAAGACCCACAAATATACAGAGACAGGAGAATGACAAACAGAACAGAGGGCTGGCACAACAAACCAATGCACAGACAATACATGAGACAGACTAAAGAACTAGCCAGCGATGACACGTGGCAATGGCTACAGAGGGGAGAGCTCAAGAAGGAAACTGAAGGAATGATAACAGCGGCACAAGATCAGGCCCTAAGAACCAGATATGTTCAAAGAACGATAGACGGAAATAACATCTCTCCCATATGTAGGAAATGTAATACGAAAAATGAAACCATAAACCACATAAGCAATGCAATGCCGGCCACTTGCACAGAACCAGTACAAAAAGAGGCATGATTCAGTGGCAAAAGCCCTCCACTGGAGCCTGTGCAAGAAACAGCAGCTACCTTGCAGTGATAAGTGGTACGAGCACCAACCTGGGGGAGTGATAGAAAACGATCAGGCAAAGATCCTCTGGGTCTATGGTATCAGAACAGATAGGGTGATACGTGCAAATAGACCAGACGTGACGGTGATTGACAAAGTCAAGAAAATAGTATCACTCATTGATGTCGCAATACCATGGGACACCAGAGTTGAAGAGAAAGAGAGGGGAAAAAATGGATAAGTATCAAGATCTGAAAATACAAATAAGGATATGGGATATGCCAGTGGAAATTGTACCCATAATCATAGGAGCACTAGGCACGATCCCAAGATCCCTGAAAAGGAATCTAGAAAAACTAGAGGCTGAAGTAGCTCTAAGACTCATGAGTGTGATCCTAGAAACGGCGCACATAGTAAGAAAAGTGATGGACTCCTACGGAGGCAGGATGCAACCCGGAAACCCACACTATAAATACCACCCAGTCGAATTGAAGGACTGTGATAGAGCAAAAAAAAAAAAAAAAAATAAAAAATAATAATAATAATAATACTAAAATAATAATAATAATAATAATATCGTATAGAGCAAAAAAAGATAAATAAATAAAAAAAAAAAAAAAAAAAAAAAAAAAAAAAAAAAATAATAATAATAATAATAATAATAATAAAATAATAATAATAATAATAATAATAATAATAATAATATAATAATATAATATCGTACTTAGGAAGCAGACCCTCTCTCAAGCGATATTAATTAAAAGTAATGGCTTACTTCAGCAGCGTTACACTTGTAGAGATTCTTCTCTATTTTCCGAATAGCGGCTTTCTCCGTGCTACTTAAACAGGCTAGTAGAGCGCCTATAGAGGTCATGATCAAATACACCTATTTTGATACTGCATTTGATCATGCCCTCTATAGGCGCTCTACTAGCCTGTTTAAGTAGCACGGAGAAAGCCGCTATTCGGCTGAAGTAGCCAATACTTTTAATAAAATAATAATAATAATAATTCTGCACAATTCCAAAAGGTAATAATGTCAAGTACGTTCTTGACATCACTTATCCTTCTGACATTTCCTGTTCTTTCATTTAATATTTAATATTTCGTTTAGATTTTCCACTCTTTTCTCCTAGTCTTCATTCACTAGCATCAGCAACTTTTTGTATTATTTTACCGCATTCTTTCCCTCCAGGTAACTCATTCTATATATATCTCTTCTTGTATTTTTCTAATGGTATATATAAACCTTTACTGAACGCTCTTTTTTCATAAATTTTAAACTGGAGAAGAACAGAGCGATGGACTCTCTTCTTCCCCATTAATAAAGTTAACCGACATCGTCTCCAGTTCTTAATTGACTCATTGAAGTGATACGTCTTCTTTGGCAATTTTCCCGACCCGCACCGGCACGACAATTACTCTCACCAACAGAATTTCAAATCAGCATTGTACACAATCGCCTGGCCATTAATGTAACAAGCTTCCCTCAGGGACTGCATTACTTCTTGATTGTCATTTCCTAATGCGCTCCCTCCTGCTGCAAATTGTTACATTGCGTGAGATCAACCACCTCAGTGCATGCAATGATGGCACGCTGGGCTGGAGGGAAAGACACCGCCAAATGAAATAAGTTTGCGAATCTCTCTCTCTCTCTCTCTCTCTTTATATTAAATATATATCATATTAAATACTGGGAAAGACACCGGCCATGATAGTTTGCGATCTCTTCCTCCTCTCTCTCTCTTATATATATATAATATATCTTTATATAAATATATATATATATATATATATATATATATATATATATATATATATATATATATATATATATATATGTATGTATATACATACATGTGTGTGCATTGTGTTCACGTGTAACCTTAGGAACAGCTTTCACCTAAAAAGACCGAAAAAAAAAGATTCATGACAAATTACACACGCACATACACAATTATATATATATATATATATATATATATATATAATATATATTATATAAACACACCTATATATACATACATTATATACATATATATATATATATATATATATATATATATATATACATAATCATACATATATATATATATATATATATATATATATGTATATATATAATATATATATATAATATACTGTATTGGCATACTTGTTTTTCTAGACGTATCCCGAAATATGACAGTGCATATATATCTGTACTTGTGAGGGCGTGGGCCTTGATCACGCTCATCAGAGTGTAAATCAAAATAATTGTCGATACACTCTCCTTAATGAGGTCACTTGTGTTTCCGAGTCCAGGTGCAGAGTAGTAATGACGTGGGAAAATCCTGAGTAATTTATGTTCCTTATATTAACTTGATGACCCTCGTTTATTAAGGCTTTGGTACATTTTTACCGATGATAGTATGGTATTAGTTTTTACTGCCGTTTTTAATGCCACGCGCTTATAACGTAGAACGGAAGCGCGGAGAAAGGGTTACGTAGACATGATAACATTACCACACCCAATTGTACGAGTGCTTTGCATACGTTGACAGTACTTCCAGGTAATTCTGCTACCTTTATAACTGAGGATTTAATCAGACCGCTCCTTCGCTTATAAATCTCGAATACAGTGTTGGAAGTATACTTAAAGTCCTTTAGCTTTAAGAGGACTACAGTCCTCATAGTCTGAGGATGAGGACAGTGGTCGCCGTGAAGCTTAAGGATTTTAAGTGCATTTCTGGCAATATACCAAAATTTAAACTCAAGAAAAAAAGATCTTATTTTACCAACATCTCTAAAGAGCGTGATAGTTCTTCAGTCCCCTTTAGAATATCATCGAGTGAAAGGAACTAGACAACTATTACGATAATATTTCCAACATAATCAAATAAATCAGGAAACGAAACGCACCTGTAAAGGACGCTAATAGCATTTAAGTTCTCAAGGGAAATGCCTGATTGCCGATAATTGCTAAATTATATTCTTACCGTCTTTATGTTTCTTCCCTTTTTGGATGTTGTCTAGAAACGCTAACTCACGGAACGCCTTCGATCGAGCTGATGACGAGGTTGTAATTCAATTATCCTCTCTCTAATGAATTCCATTAGTAGCTCCTTCCTTTCTTGATTTTTTCGAAATTATATTAGGGTCTCGTTTTTTCTATGTGACCCAACAACATAATAAGAGAATAATTACGCAGTCACATTGATATATATCTGAGATCGTTTCATACTAAAATACTTTAGTATGTCAGCTAATATTTTTTAATTACTTTTTTATTGAAGTTATCACTCTTCTCACTCTCTTTGACATAAATTTATTTTAATATGTTTTGTCAGTTATATTCAAGGGTTTGGCCGTATGCTTTGAACAGAATAGTTTATCGAACTTTGAGAATGAAAAGTAGCAACTATTCTTAGTGTTTTTTTTTTATTTGAAAACCTTTGTTTTCTCCAATCAAAATACTTTTCATAAAAGAAAATAGCTTCTATGACAAAAAATAAACCAGGCCTATAACAAGAAATCTAGTTTTATGGGAACGCTGTCATATACATATTAATTTTCAATAGTGTTCCTTAAGCACAAGAATTACATCGAAACCAACGAGACGAGAATGACTGGAATGAACGTTATGAGTTTAGGTGAAATAATCATATCTTAATATTAGATCTTGCCCATACTCCCAAAATCAACGCTTCCTGTGGAATTCACATACTGCTCAATTTCTGAAATGCTGGCAAAACCAGTTGATAATACAAATTTTGAGAAGCCTATAATACTGTAAGAGGTGTTCAATATAAGTAGTGTTATTGAATCTGTCTCATGATTTTAAGCATTTTAAGTTAGCTGGGAAGCTCAAATCATCTCAATCATTACTCTTCACAAGTCGAAATTTTCCAAGATAGATGATTTTGGAGAATAGTTCTACATAATTCTGCTTTTGTTTTGTTTCTTATATTAAACGAGGATTTATCACATAAATGGCAAGGAGTAAAACGCCTTTTCCTGCATAATGTGATGATTACACGCTTGTTTCGTTTCGATGAAAATAATCATCATATAAAATAATAGCTAAAACACTTACTATTACCGACTTTTTCTATGTATGAGTCGCTTAGATTCATTAACTCAGAGACCTTGCAACATTCTTACGCTGAATCTTCCAAGAACCTTCCAGTAAATTGTCCGTAAATTTGGATTACTTGTGGCAAGAATCAGGCTTAAAAGTTTTAAGATTTTAGGAGACTATGTAAAAATAATTGTTCCTCAGAGAAATCTTCGAAGTTTACTACCTAACTCGGCATAATTCCTCGTCATTTGTTGAAAGGAGCATATTACTTCCCCTAATATTTTTACTCCAGATGAGAAATAGATCTCGTTTATTTTAGGCCTTTCTCTTTTTACTCGCATTTATTTCCAATTGAAGCGTTCTACTTCGAGAGCCCCCGTCAGCAATCATTAGGACCAACACTAAAATAAACAAGGAACCTGTAATAACTGACAGAATAAATTTAGTTAACTCCACTGCACCAATAATAGATCTATTCTTCACTTGGAAACTACCGATAATTGTTCCTGATGACTTCGCGATATCGGTTTTCTATTACAATCAAATATTTCAAGCGACCTTTCCATTCTCCATAAATAACTCCACTCAAGCTATTTTAATAACAGCTACACTTGGCACATTTCTGCTATGATTAAAATACCGAGAAGACAAGCAAACTCATTGAGCGTTTGTTTGTGTGTATGTGCATTTCCGATTTAAAATACCGAGAAGACAAGCAAACTCATAGAGTGTTTGTTTGTGTGTATGTGTGCATTTCCGATTAAAATACCGAGAAGACAAGCAAACTCATTGAGTGTTTGTTTGTGTGTATGTGTGCATTTCCGATTAAAATACCGAGAAGACAAGCAAACTCATTGAGTGTTTGTTTGTGTGTGTGTGCATTTCCGATTTAAAATACCGAGAAGACAAGCAAACTCATTGAGTGTGCATGTGTCTGTGTTGGAAAGTCTGGTTTGAACATTTGAAATTAAATAAAAAAATAACTTTGGAATCCATGATAAAACTGAGTTTTTATCTTTTCATGTTTGGATCTCGTATCTTTCAGTTACAATAAAATCTTTTGTGGAATTTTCTTTACAACGATTTATAAGGTTCTGTCAGTTCATTTGCAATCCAGTGCCAGCTGCCATTTTGCTTAAAGGTCAGGAATTACATTAAACTTTTAACTTCCTAAAAAAACTTACCTGTAAGATGGTCTTTCCGCGGGTGGTTGTTACTCCTTCCTTGAGAACTGCAGCATTCTACACATATCTGGCAGAGAAGACACAGTTAGACTAAACTATATATATATATATTTTATTATATATATAATATGTATAATATCTTCTTATCATCTATATAGACCAACACACATAGGAATATAAGATAATATATTACTATATAGTACAGATATCATATTATATATATATGTGTGTGTGTGTGGTGTGTGTGTGTGTGTGTGTATGTATCATACATTACATAAACATACATATAGTACTTAGCACGACAACATATATACATTTAATATATATATAAGATTTTTATAATATATAATACATTATATATATTAATATATGATATACATGTGTGTATAAATTTTATGGTAATAAGAATGTCAATCATGACTGCATGAAATATATATTGATCTACAGTAATGAACGAAAGAGACGTAGCCACTATAGTAGATTCACATCAACCGTGCATTTGACATCTAGGCCAGTCTCTTACGACGTTCCTGATTGGTTTTTGATGAGCCAATCACAGTGCTGGAAACTCTCAGTCTCTCGAGAGAGTTCACATAGGCAGGATGTATGTTCCACATCTCCTGAAAGACGTATCCCTCAGGAGAGCTGGAACATACATCCTGCCTATGTTAACTCTCGAGAGAGACTGAGTGTTTCCAGCCCTGTCATTGGCTTATCAAAAGCGAATCAGGAGCGTCGTAAAGGACTGGCCTACTGAACGGTTGATGATAATCTACTATAGTAACACGTAATTCAATATATATATTCTACTTTTTTTTTCAAGCTTACGTACGTTCCGGCAACCGCTATCCTGAACTTTACGTTGATTTGCTCTTTAGTTTTCACTCCAGTTTGAAACAACTTCGTATCTATCTTTATTCTGTTTTAACCTAGCAATAAAGGTTTAGAAATTAAATCTAAATTGAATCTTGAAAAAAAGAAACTTTCACCCGTTCCCCGAGTCTTTTGTCCCTAAAGTAATGCAGTTTTACTTATTTACGCTTGCATATTTTCTCTTGTCCCTGTTTTTGTACTCACTTTGTTCCAATCCGGAATTCAAAATTGGTATGAGGAGAATGTTTAAAAGAACAGTGTTTACCTGTGCTCTGCATTGGGTATCTATGTACACAGCTGTATCTTTAGGTATTCTTCATCCTTAATAATTCTGAACTCACATCTTTTATGACAAGGATTCAATTTCGATACAAATTATTATCTGCATTCATTTTTTACAGTCTTATACGGACTGGTTGCTCATATGTATTTTCTTTTTCTATTCCAGGTAAGAGTTCCCGTTTTGCTTGCACATCACGTGAGTGAAGAATTTTAATTTTGTGTATGTGGGAGATTAACACACCAGTTTTGTTATGAAATGTATGTTTCATCTTTTTTAGGTTTAACAGAGGTACAGCCTTATTTTTTTAAGTAACATAATAATTCATATTATGAATTATGAATTCATGGATGCATTAATGCTGCTCCATGATCCTTGGTTATGTATTTTAAGCCGGTCATGAAAAATATAGCGCACCCATGTATAACAGCTGTTAGGTATTGTGAGAACATTCCTTCTGCTTACATTCAGTTCATGGAATTCCAGAAAGTTAGGTAGATTTACCACAAAATATATTTCGCTTTTATTATTTCATGTAAAATCACAGCGATACAACCTAAAGTCAAATCAACTCACGCACGGAAGTTGAACTTTTTTTATATGTCGTTATTTGTTGCAAAACACTGACGTTGGGAAAGGAAGAGAAAAGGTACTATATTATTCCCTGGAATTCACTTACTTTCGCTAATCAGACCATAAGACCTTTTAAAATAAGGCACCTCATATTACGTGTGTAGATATATATATATATATATATATATATATATATATATATATATATATATATATATATATATATATGTGTGTGTGTGTGTGTGTGTATATATATATATATATATATATATATATATATATATATATATATATATATAGTATATATATATATTATATATATATATGTAGCTTTCCTCGTAAAAACAGAGAGAAGTATTTCTGCTGCGCTCAGAGTCCCCACAGGTCTGCTTTGTTAATTAAGCACTGGTCGACGCATGCAAAATGTTTTATGTGATACGGTGGCTTTCCATGTTCTATGAAATAAAATAAAATTATAATTCATAATGAACTTTTTTGAGGGAATATTTTGTATGGCATTGACTTTAACAATGTTACCTGTGCTATGATTTTAAAACTGTTAGTATGAGAAGTATGTCTGTTGTCTTTCACTCTGCTATGTGATAGTTACTTCTATGTTACAATTTCTCGCGAAATTAATCACTAATTGATGTCTGTTCCAAGGAATCGTCAGATTAACTTACCCAGAGATGTTTATAAGAGTTTAGTTTTAGTTTTTCATTAACTCTCTGGAATTTTATCCATTTATCTTTAAGAAAGATCTACTGACTATCAAACCTTTAATCGTAAATGTAGACAACTTTTTTTGCAGTTTTTAAAAGGTATACAAATTTATTTGTTAGTTATGCTATTAAGCAAGGGGGACAAATATCCTTTTCTCTCTCTATCTCTGTCTCTGTCTCTCTCGCTCAACGATTTTATCCTGCCAACGAGTCTTTTAACAATGGATTTAGTTAATTGGCCGGATTTTTACATTGAATCTAACTTCCTTTCGCAAATAATCTTAAAAACACATTTTAATTACACGCAGGAGTAATATTAGAAGACGTGTTATATACTACTAAAGTGGTTTCTCCATTAAGCTCATCAAAATGTCATACAATGATAACTCTATTAAATCAGGCTTTTGCGTCTCATTTGCTGTATCGGTAATTAATTCACGTTTGTCATGGAATGTACATAAATGACAGTTTTATCATCTCTATCTGGCTGTTTCAGCCAAGTGAGAGACTTTCGTTGGCTGTTCAAGGTGCATAATATGCCGTACTGTGGGTTTTCTTATCTACCATGAAACATTGTTTGCTTCCAGTGTTTTTGGAAATTTTTACTCACAAATGAATGATCTAGATTTTTGTTTTTGCCTTCTTTCTTCTCATGTTTCTTTTTGCATTTTTAATTACTTTCTTTTTTATATGACATTTGGTAGTTTTGTAATATTATCGTACAATATTTCTATTTCATTTTAGTTCGGCTATGATTGAGTGTTGAATTAAGTAGTTTAATCATAATATAAATAATATTTCTTTAGTTTCTACTCATGTGTAATTACAACACCCCCTTGTTTTTATTTTACATTTTACATTCAATATGGCAACTTTTCACGTTTCCTTCACGGAAATAAATTATTCTTCTCTCTCCTCACAAGAATTAATTAGATTTGCTTTGTAATTTTGTTAAGTGTCGGAGTTTGTTGCCGTACTCTTCCACTTTATTTACTCTTTTTTTCTGTTCTGCCATTTACGTAATTAGTAGACTTTCGTCTTGCAATTTACAAGACAAGAGCTTTATTTTTTATGAAGTCTGTTAGCCTCTTGTAATTTTGGTGAGTGTTTCTGCTCGGGTTGGTAGGAAACACTGTTGTCTGTTGAGAGTTTCCTGTGAAACGTATTACGTTTTTCAGTCCTGTCATGAAATTTAATAAAGAGTTTGTATTTTAGGAATGAAATATGTATTAAACAGGAATATTTGTCGAGTAGTATACCAACCGCTTAATAAGCTAACATGTGAAAAAATCTACAATTCTATTATGTAAATGTTTTGTGGAAATAGAATACATTTCATTTGTATTTTAGTAAAATGCAAGCACTTACATTTACATATCTTAATATATCTCACGTGTTTTCGCATTAGAGCTAATTTCATCATATTTGTGGACTTAATGCCATCGTGCAATTACGGTTTTCCAGAGAGTAATGATACCGACATTACTTAACTTTTGAAATTATTAGCATTATCTTGCAAATACGGTAATACATAGGAGCGTTATGCCATTAATGTCACGATTATTAAAACTGATTAAATAACACTATTAGCAATATCTGCAGTATGTACGAGCCCTAATCCAGAAATCAATGTCACAAACAAGTATCGACACACGTGTAATATATATTAATATATATATATATATATATATATATATATATATATATATATATATATATATATATATATATATATATATGTATATGTATATAATATATATATATACCTATATATATATATATTATATATATATATATATATAATATATATATATATGTATGTATGTATGCATATATATGTGTATGTGTGTGTGTGTGTGTGAGGGTACTTATGATGATTCACTTCAGCTGACTTGGGAATATTTTGCAATTTTATTTGAACTCAATGAATAAATATTATGGTAATAAGAATTATATAACCCCAACGAATATTTTTATGAAGATGGTCACTATTCCGATATACTTGTCAAAATTATATTACCGTTGGTATTTAGTCCAGAAAGAATGCATTGTTAATTTCAAAATTTTATCCATTTTAATTAACAAATTACACTTCCATGGACTGTCAGCCGGACAATGAGTCATTATATGTTTCAGTATAAAAACAAACAATATAAATATATATATATATATATATATATATATATATATATATATATATATATATATATATATATATATATACGAATACAAAAGTAAGAAATTACTTCTGCAATTGCCCCAAAACGAATTTTTTTTTTTTTGTACATTTCTAAAAACCTTCCGAGAAAAACCAGAATGTTGAAGATCTGTTTTCCAGGGAATGGAGCGCTAACTTGGAACTCTCGAATCGAACTTAGAATATTTTGCAATTAGTCGAGAAGGAAACGCCTTGCACATCTGAGGGAAAAAAATACCACCAATATAGGATGAGGACTTTTGCCTTGTTTGGAAGAAGTCGTTGAATTCTGAAGTTTCCTCGAAGCTTTGCGCCGATGGGAAGGAAAATTAATTCGAGAGACTTTCGAGGAGTTGTTTTCCCTCAGACCCAATCGGAATGCTTTTGGTCTCCGATGCGTTATGAGATAACGCCTAATCAATATATCTGTCTGTTTACCTTCCTATATGTCTGCCTGCCTGCCTGCCTGCCTGCCTGCCTGCCTGCCTGCCTCCTGCCTGCCTGCCTGCCTTGTGTGTGTGTGTGTGTGTGTGTGTGTGTGTGTATACAGACAAAGAAGAGGGTAGACAGGAATACTCTTGATTAGTCATGAGATTACATGTTTATTCCCAACGTTTCACAATCCATAATTACATCGTTTTTTATCTCCTAACTTTAGAGTGACAAATAAGTGGTCATTTGCTCTGTTTAAAAGACTTTGTCTCTGACCATAGCGTGGATTGGTGACCACCAAAGAAAATCAGAAGACGTTGGATTATGAGCATATGTAAGCGCAAGAGTATGAGCTATGCAATAACACACATAATAGGAATCAATGCTGGGAAACTTGTAACACACATTACTGAGCTGACATAACGCGGCGTTATGTTTTTCTCTGATTCCTCATCAGCGAAAAAATTCCATTACCACGCGAGGAAGAACGCTTTTGTCACGCTCCGTTATGCTCCATTATGCCTGAGTAGACGTTAGTTAGTAGAATTTGGAAGTCAACAGATAAAATTGGAAGGAAATCCTAGGAAAAGGCGTGATGTATAATATATATATATATATATATATATATATATATATATATATATATATATATATATATATATATATATATATATGTGTGTGTGTGTGTGTGTGTGTGTGTTTGTGTTTGTGTGAGTGAGTGATACTGGCTTTTGCCTTCTAAAAACCTACAATTTAAACTGAAAATTTAAAAACTGAACGTGCAACATATGTCTTCAGAGCAATCTAAGGTTTGTATTTTACCCACACGTAAACTTCCCAGCCTAATCATCAAGCACCTACGTGTTCTGATATCCATTAGTCTTTCACTGGTCTTCAGCTTTTATATATATCTACTATACAGATATGCATGAATGTATATATCTTCGTGTATTTTTACTATTTCTAAGTTTTGTCGTCCGTGCATGCACACTGCGTTAGATTATGATCCATTCCTTTCCCTTCAGTTTCCAAGGTTCTCTACTTAATGACAGCCCTTTGTTAGACGCAATCCGTTGGGCATTTCATCTTTCATCAGTTCCAGTAAGCGACCCATTCATTAACAATTCATCCCTTAATTCCTGAAATCTTTTGATATGGAGAAAAAGAAAGCGTGTCGAAAACCATTATCACGAAAGATATATATTGATGAAAATGTAAATGTATAACTTGCTTTTCTCATAACTACTTCATTACAATTATCATTGTAGAATTATGTAAATACTATGACATAACTGTAAATCTGCTTTAATGTATTTTTCTAATAAAAATTATAAAAAAATCCTGAAGTTACTGTCAATTGCATAGCGAATAAAATGAAATACACAGGTGCGTATTCAGGTTTTATTAGAACTATAATGCTCTAGTGATTCCGGCATTCATTATAATTATTGGAAAGTGGAAAGAAATAAATCCGAGACTAGGCAACTGTTGAGCGTGCAGACGGAAGTAAACAAACATAAAAATTTCTGCGCAAAATAAACAAAGATATAATTTCGGTCAAATGTCGTATGTAACGACGTGAATACAAGTATAACATTGAGATGCCTTTTTTCTTCCCGAAGCTAACTGAAGCATAATTACAAATCCTAGAATCGAATGGAAACTAATCTATAAAAGAGTAAACCATGTTTTTTTTTTATGTACCGAAAATACAGTTTTAAACTGGTATATATTATTCGTCCGTCTGAAGTCTACTCGTGCGTACGGATGAGTAATCTTCCGGTAATTCACTTTAAAGTCATTTATTAAAAGGAGTATCTAGTATATAGTATTTACCGCATCTCTTGCCTTTTTTCTGGGGGGCGTGGGTGGGCACCATACGCAAGTAGTTATAATGATTGGGTGTTAGCCATACTTTAATCATCTCTGTCGGATACATATGTATATATATAGATATATATGGATATATATATATATTAATATATATATATATATAATATATATACATATATATACACACACACATATATGATATATATATATATTATATATATATATATATATAATGTATAAAAAGTCGTTGAAACACTCTGGCCTTTTTATACTTGAGACGTATCCTGTTTTAACAGAAGAATTTGTTTAAATACATACATACATACATACATACGTACAAACATACATCAACATATACACACACACACTCACACACACACACACACATATATATATATTATATTATATTAGATTTGTATATATTATAGAGAGAGAGAGAGAGAGAGAGAGAGAGAGAGAGAGAGAGAGAGAGAGAGAGAGAGAGAGAGAGATTTCATTCGCTCTTCGAATCTAGCTATCATCATCTACTATCTTCCCCTCGCCCGTTCTCTCTCTCTCTCTCTCTCTCTCTCTCCTTTTTCTGATCTAATGTTGTGGATGCTTTCGTTAGCTTTAGTAGTAATGAGGGATAGCACTCGCGCCTTGCGTGATTCAATTATTTTTGCGCAATTACTTTCCCGCCGTTGTTTACGCCTTGATAATTCCGTCAGTTAAGGGCTTTCATCAGCTTCACTCAGGTGGCACATAGCAATTTCGTCTCGCGTCACTTCACTTGAATGCCGGAGCTTCATAAGAGTGCGATGAAACTGCTCATGAATGATGCATTTTTCAGACTGCTAATAAACTCCCTATCAGAGAATATCAAGCACTGGAGAGTGTTATGCAGAGGAAAATAATACGCGCGTAAATTAGCTACTTCTCATTTTATCAACAGAAAATTTGATATCTAAGAAATTCTTCGTAAGGTTAAAAAATACAAATTATCACATGAGAATGCAATAAAGAGATTTTTGGGGAAAAGCTTGGATATTTTGAAAACATTTCCGATCTAGAAGTTGTAAACAAAAGACTATTTACGCCTCTGGAATGGTATGGATAGGAAACTAGAAACAATAATTTATTACAAAAAGTGCAAGTGATATAAGTAATCACAGAAGAGAAGTACGGATCAATAATACGTTTAAAAGTGAAAGGAGATCCACTTAATCTAATTCGTCCAGATATTTTCCTTTTCGACCCCACAGAATTACGAAAAGTCATGAATGTGAATGAGGAAAAGTAAATTAATTTCTTGAATTTGTAAATACTAATTCAAAAATTACAAATAAAATAAAATAAAAATCCCCCAAAAGAAAACGTATCTTCAGACAGCCCCGCACGAACAATTCACACATCTTCCCCACCCCCACCCCCTTCAAAAAAAAAAAAAAAAAAAAAAAAAAAAAAAAAAAAAAAAAAAAAAAAAAATCCATCAGATTGAGAACTCTGGCCTGTTTGGAAGTAGTCGACGAGTCCCAAAGTTGAGATTAAATTCGTTGTTGATTGGAAGAAAATTTTTTCGAAAGATATTGAAAAGTTCGTCTCCGTAAGGACTTACTCTGGCTGGTTTGAATTTCCTCAAATGTTCTTAGGTATTTCCAAGAATTGTGATCAAGTTGTATGGAAGTCTCTTTACGTAAGTTCTTTTTTCTTCTTTTTTTTTGAAGGGGGTTGGGCTATACAAATAAATGTAAAAAATAAACATACTTCCCTTTTCGAGTATTGCTTAAGGTGAAATTCTATAACTAGGAGTTCTTTCTATTGCATAAAACATGTACAGCCTTACGTATTATAGTAACTCAACTGGATATATTCCGACATTCATTCTGATGTGGTTAGTATATTACTCAAGATCAGAGTTATCCTTTTTTATTCTTTTATACAGATATGCTCCTGCACAACCCACATCTCTATCTTATCTTTCAATCCCTTCTCCCTTTCTTTTATTTCTAGTCTTTCTTTCTCATATACGACCCCCTAGTAATCACATACTATGTATACTTATATCTATATACATACTATTTTCTCTCTCTCTCTCTCTCTCTCTCTCTCTCTCTCTCTCTCTCTCTCTCTCTCTCTCTCTCTCCATGAGAAACGTAAATAGCATTAAATATTATATTTAACTCACTTTCAGTCTACCATAATTCCCGTGAGGTGTGCATTCTATTCGAACACAATGCTTAAACCTGACAAAAGACCAGTTGCGAATTAATCTTAAAAAGGGGGAATGAATAAATGGAGAGGCTTTCTGTTTCTGATTTTAATTCTAAAATCTCTCTCTCTCTCTCTCTCTCTCTCTCTCTCTCTCTCTCTTTAATAGTGCTTGAAACTCAAGGTATCGACAACAAGTTTGAATTGAAGCGCGAGACCTAATTCTTTGCCCTCCTATCGTGCACGAGAGGCGGTGCAACTTATTCACTTCCTAATGTAAATTGATCGGTTAATACATTACCTCCTTTAAGTGGGCCATTGAAGCCATTCGACTTAATTCATATCACAGTGAAGGGCGAACACAATAGCCTCTAGAACAATCACACAATGATTTACCGAGTCTCTGAATCTGTTATTTTGTTTTTTTGTTTTTACGGAATCCCAAGAAAATACCCTACTCCAACATCATATGTCAGTTTGCTGCCAGTTTTAATTGTATTGTTTTATCCGTGTATTTAGGTAATTACTGTGCATTTAATATCATATGTCAGTAGAACATCATCTTATTTTTCATACATAGTTACCTACATGTCTGTCTATTTTGGGGTTTCGTTGCCGAGCAGAATGGATATATGAAATCACCACCGTGTAATTAATGTCAAGAATTCAGTTTTATTGTTATGTGAGCGTGACTCAGACCATTAACCTAGACTCTCAGCCGTTATTTTATGTTCCTTATTTATTTCCTCTTCCTCCTCCTCCTCCTCCTCCTCCTCCTATCTGTATTTCTTAGTATAACTGTTTAATTTTCCTAAAAGTCTAAATCCTTAGTGACCTGTACTTCTCATATTCCAGGTTTTTACATCACCTTGAGATTCTGTTCTTGCTGATATTCCACAAATTTATTATACTAATATATTCCAAACACGAAAGCCATATCAACTTCATCCACTTTGTACAGAGTAATCAGGCAAGCACGAGTCTGCACAATTATCTTGGCATGCCGTAAATATTCACTCATTTTCTGAGAGTGAAAAGATTTCTGGCCAACAATGGCTCTCTTGCTTTTTTTTCTTTTTTTCTTTTTTTTTTACGAAAATCTTTTCGAAAATTCTTCTACTCGCGCTGAACATTCGAGCCCAGATCTCACAAGCTTTCTCAGACGGTCGACATATTCATATGAGACCATCATGAATACCAAATGAGGCGAGTGTTGCGCAATAGGCTTGAATACGTCGTCTACAACTGCCTAAAATTGCAAGGGACAGAATTCTTCCAAGTCTCGATACTTTTTGGGGGAGAGGGGGGCCATGATGTCCCCATACGGCGAACTAACACTGATACTTTTTTTTTTATTAAGGGTGAAAATTACGAGGACTGTAAAGGGAAGAATAATGGGCTAATGGGTCCTGTAATTTCGGAATGCTATGACAAGTGGTTCTCAGAACTACAGATTTAATGTGGTAGCATTTCCTGGGAAACTCTACTTACGAATCTCGTCAGAATATTCAGGGGAGCTCTCTTGAATGTTGATCTGAAAAGTAATTCTAGCTGAAGTTGTTTTCTGTAATGGAGGGTTTTATACCGTGCCGGTTTTTTCTTTTTCTTTTTTTTTTTAATCAGAAGACACTTCCATTCACTCAGCCACTAGCCATCAACCACACGCGCACACCAACATGGTAGAGTATTTACACGGCTTTTGTTAGGTTCGTGGTTCGACCCCAGCAACCCGGCCACCAGTTGCCCCTATTGAGAAGGGCCACCAAAAACAATGGTATCAAGGGAAAGGCATGGAGCTACAGTTTCTTCCAAAGAACTTGAAGAGAACCGGTAGGTTATATTTCTGGCACTAGCATTTAAAAGGAAAGGCGAGTAACGCACAGGACCTCTGCGAAATAGCTCTTTTCTTTTCTTGTCTTTAAGCTTCCACAAATCGCTTTTCATCACTAGTTCTCATCCAAATAGGTCTAGGTCTTCAAGGTCTTGTCGGTCCACAGCAGTACAGCTGACAGTATCGCCAGCTATTCTTTGTGGAGAATGTTCCAACCCATCTCCTCCTCCCCTTGATCATTGCACTATTAACATTTGGGACTTCCGTATTTTTCCTTATGGTATAACTTCCCACTCTATCCTGATATCTGACTCCTGGTATTCTTCCCTAGAGTTCCTTCTCCATTGGGGAAAAAATCTCCTAGATATAGTTTCACTGTAATAAAATGAGTCATGTCCGTAGAAAAATCCTGTTCATCCTACTTGTTACTTCAGTACGCAGTATCAGTCTATTTGAGGTGGTCTGCTCAACTAGCTTATTTTTTAGTCTTTCTTTAAATTCGATCTTGTATTGGATATCATTGTTCTTATACATCTGAAAACTTCAAATTCATTAACTCTTCCACATTCTTCTATTACTTCATCCCTTCGTGCATACTTCATTATTACTTAACATATCTTCAGCTTTATCTTGAGAACCATCTTTTTAGATTTGTGACATTTTTTTGCTTTACCAAGCAAGCTTTTAGCTATATGCAGAGTAAATGAAGTCTCACGTGCGTATCCTAAGTCTGCGAAGTTTTTATCGTTACAGCAGCCTAAACCTTTTCTTCCAGATGCAACCCGCATTTCGGTATATCATCCATGAATATAGACGAACAATGACAAGTTGCCGTCACATCAATTTTACATTAACCTAACATTTACTTCGCACATCAAATCAGCTACACATGGGAATATCATATGTAAGGCAAAACCCACTATGATTGGTGGTGTGTTGATACTGTGAAATACGTGTTCATAAACAAAAATGACCATCGGAAGGTGATTTATAAAGCATTACAAAACAGTCACTGAATTAATTCCATACCCGTTTCTACTTAGTAACCGTAAAATTCATTCAATCGAGCTCTTCCAACTTCTGGCATATCAGTAAAAGTATCCCCTTTACATCCTTGGTTCAGGACCATGAAATAATGATCCGATGGCGTTGTTTTTCTGGCGTTTTTTATTATCCAAGTGGAAATAATAGCTAAATATATATTATATATAATATATATATATATATATATATATATATATATATATATATATATATATATATAGATATCCATACATATATATATATATATATATATATATACTATATATATATATCTATATATATGTTAGCCTAAAACTGCAACAAAAAAGGATTGCCCACTTGGATACGATGGTGAGAATCGGTCTATTCCAGCTCAATAAATAAATATCTGAATTCGATAGGTATCTGTCTGTACTCGTGGTCAGCTTGGCAAAGTGAACACGTTGAGATTATGGGATGTGGGTTCGTTTCCCGTTACCGTACTTCATAATTACTCCATATTTTTTGCACTTGAATCGACGGCTTTGTAGTGACAAGGATATCTAAAAAAAAGAGCACAAAGAATTCGAAAAGTTAAAAGGACTATTACAATTATATACGTATCTGGTAAAAAAGTGACCATAAATTCATATAAATATTAAATTATATATTATAAATCTATATATATATACTATATATATATATATATATATACTATATATATATATATAATCATAATATACATATATATATTATATAATATAGTATATATACACATATACAGATATATTATATATGTGTGTGTGTATATACTATATATATATATATATATATATATATATATATATAGATATATATATATATATATATATATATATACCGACAAATCTCATATTTTTGCGTGAAGGACGCCCGCCCAAATAACAGCACTACTCTCTCTCTCTCTCTCTCTCTCTCTCTCTCTCTCGCAGTAAACATTAGCCGTCGGATACATAGGTACCTCCTTCACTGTGGAAGCAGAGCATTTCATTTGGTTCTCGAATATCATACACAAATGTGTGTGTGTGTATGTATGTATGTATATATATACATACATATACACAAATGTATATATATATACATACATACATACTATATATATATATATATATATATATATATATATATATATATATATATACACACACACACATTTGTGTATGATATTCGAGAACCAAATGAAATGCTCTGCTTCCACAGTGAAGGAGGTACCTATATATCCGACGGCTAACGTTTACTGCAAGAGAGAGAGAGAGAGAGAGAGAGAGAGAGAGAGAGAGAGTAGTGCTGTTATTTGGGCGGGCGTCCTTCGCGCAAAAATATGAGATTTGTCGGTATTTTCCTGCCGGGAAGGTTATTGATTTGTAGGGACAGGTAGACGTGTCCAGGCTTGAGATGGGCGTGTCCCCCCAAACCCCCTCCCTTCAAGGGATGATGGGTGTGTCCCTGTGGGACAGGAGTGATGACTAGGGACTTCTTGGGGGTTGGATCTTGGGAAGGGTGGTGTGGGAGGACAGTGGTGTGTTTGACAGGTTTTTACGCCAGTGAAGATACTTTTACGACCTGTTAACACGATAACGGCCTTCTTCCTCGTCTTCTTCTTGTCCACTCCTCAAACTCCTCCTCTCTTCTTCTTCTTCTCCTTTAGTTCCATTCGTCTTTTATTACTTTTTACTCTTGCTAACGTCTTTCCTTTTTCTGCTCTAAAGGGACAGCCATCAGATGTAAACTTGAAACTCACAAAAAAAAAAAAAAAAAAAAAAAAAAAAAAAAACTCCTTTTTATCGTCTTTCGTGCTAATTCCGTGGCATTCAGAAGATACTCGAATATTCTGGAGTTGGTTTTGCGGTATTTAAAACTTAATTATAGTGGTTAAAGTTAAGTACGGCCAAAGTCCTCTTTTTCACCAGACGCTCTTTATACAAGTCAAACGGGATATTGATTAAAGCGGAAGGAAAAGCTAACGGCAGGAAAAATAAGAAATTAACTGTTGAATACTGAAGTTTTTTGGGACTAGGGTTCTATCCAGACAGTTTCCCGTCTGAGTTTGAAGGTGGCTTGTGAAAAAGTATCAGAAGAAAAATGATAAATGACATTTACAGAGCAAGCAAGACACACCTATTCTTTTGATGGGAACAGAAGGCTTTTCACTGTTATCGATGCCAATTGTCTACGTAGATTCCCTAGTAAGTATATTGGAAGCAAGCAGTTTCCAGGAAGTTAAGAAAAAAATTTCTCTTTACAAAACTCCCCTGCAAGACTTCCAGTTCCAATATTTTCCTCTCATTTTCATTGTGGCAAACGACATCTCTGTTACGTAAATTGAAAAATGTCTATTCCCACAACGAATATCTACATTTGGTCAAAACCCACAAAACGAAAATCGACTTAATATAAAAAATGCCTGTATTCGGTACAGGTGATATTATGGTTATGATATTTTTCACAATACTGTGTCACGTATATGATGAAGAATAATTATTGGTTACTGAGAAAATGAAAGTAACGCTCTTAGTAACGGATTGTTTGAACAGATTGCATGAATACAGTAAACCAACACACACAAATACACACACACACACACACACACACACACACACACACCACACACATATATATATATATATATATATATATATATAGATATATATAGATATATATATGCAATCAAACATTGTCAAATGGCACATTTATACATGAAACTTACAACCATCCGATAAAATTATGCCCCAGTCAATAAGTGGACACACTTGCGTGTGTATGAGGGAAATTCCAACGAAGGGTTTGCCCATAGAGACCTATGATATGACGACAATGTTTGAGATCTCATTTGAATTGTTTGAGATATTGCATATGAATGTGTAAATTGTTCGTTATCCAATACGGAACCATCAAATAAATGTTTGAGGCTTCGTCTGGACGCGCAGAGGGTCGGGTCTACAAGAACTCTACAGGAACTGTCGGCCATCGCATTCAAATATCAGATCTCACGCTTCAGTTGTCGGATCGAAGGCAGCGGCGGATAACTTCCAAACGTTATTTAGAGCTGAGGATATTGCACGATTTCTGATGATCACTGACTGTTTTCTGGCTATTGTGTATTCGGAATTTCCGGGGGATATAAATATTTTTTTTTCTATTATTATTTTATTTTTGCTTATGTTACTTTACATTTGATTTTCATCTCCACGTTTCCCTTTGAACTTACAGAATGTCTGAATCATTCCATAGCTTGACTCCTAATCGGATCATTACTACAATGTTTTTCGGAACAGGCGTGCACCTTTCACAAGCAAAACGCACACACAATCACATAGTCAGTCACACACACACATATACAGTATATATATATATATATATATAAGATATATACATATATATAAATATATAGTGTATATGGTATGTATGTATATATATATATATATCTATATATACATACATGACATATATATAATAGTATTTATATATATATATATATATATATAGATATATATATGTGTGTGTGTGTGTGTGTGTGTGTGTGTGCACATATTTTGTATTTTGACAACACAATTCAGCCCCCTGCATCTTCACACAAAGATATTTTCTTGCATACATCCTGGTGTGTGCAATTGTGCCATCCATCGATCCTTTTCCTGTCCTCCAATTTCAGGAAGACCGTCCAGAATACCACAGAGTAATCTTCCTTGCAAAACGAAGAATTGCTGATACATCAATATGCAAACTACGGCTGATATTTTATCTCGGCTACGAGTTGGGAGAGACGGGTCTTATTCATTGTCATCTTACATTTGAAATTGATATTACTTCTCGTTCCTTTTTCCTTTCTTTCTTATGGATTAACTTTATGTAGACTTTGCATGGGTGTCGGTTTCGAGTTCGTTGTGATATATCTGTCATGAAGCTAATATCAACAATAATATTACTCGTGGATAATTGCTAGTTTAAGGCTTTCTGATTGTACGATTATCAGCATTATCGTCAATGAAATCAAATAAAAAAAAATAAAAAGCTTTTTGCCGCAAAACTTACCCGAATTTAAGCAAGGAATTTTCGTTATAATTTCTATTACGATATATTATCATCTATTTGCCTTCAAATCCGGTTTATTCACTAACTCTTATTCCCATCAATAAGTCATTTATCGCTTTACCGAAGGTTTAAACGATGGCCTATTTATTACAGAAAAAAAATAAAAACTTAAAATTACTTAAGTGGAACTAAGTAACTTTCGTTACCCCTCATTGTCTTTTTGTGTTAGAATTTCCGATGAATAAGAAAAAAATGGAAAACAACATGAAAAAATGACAAAACTCTACACGAAGCATGAAGTCCAAATGCTGATATTATTTTTACCTTTATCATGAAAAAAATGTTTTTAAAAAATGAAAGCTACTGCATCAAGAAATGCATGCGTAGAAAAACTGCGGAAAAATAAAGTGGGCTGTTTCCAAGAGCGCCACTCGCCAGCCGCAGCAGCATTCAGTCTCATGCAGGATAGGCCTTGGGGGCTCTTATGCTAATTACCAACTTCTCATGAGGGATCCGACCGCATCACTTCACTTTGCGTAAAGTCTCCTTGTTTATATTCCCCGAATATCTCCTCCCACAATGGACTCTTTGTGGGAAGAAATTAGCCGTCAGTATCGGCCAGCCTTCGTGATGAGACTTCATTACTCTAAGCCTTATTCATTTTTTTTCCTTGGCAAATAGTTTCTTCTGGTTTTTTTTATTCATTTCAATGGTTCTTCTGCCTTTTCATGTGCGCACACATGCCCACACACAAGTTATATATATATATATATATATATATATATATATATATATATATATATATATATATATATATATATATATATATATTATATATATATACATATATATATCTTATGTATATATATATATATATATATATATATATATATATATATATATCTATATATATATACACATATATATATGTATATATATATAGGTATATATATTATATATATACATATATATATATAATATATATATATATATATATATATATATATGATATATATATATATATATATAATATATATATATTTATATGTATGTATATATGTATTCAAATGTCTTATTAAAAAGTCTATTCAATATTTATTTAGCCTTTATTTATGAGCCCTTTCTTTAAATTAAAGTATGCTCTTTATTTTCTTATGTGGAAGCCTAAATCACAATTAACAATCTGGAATTCAGTTTGTCCCATGTTAACGTTCTGTCATATGAACACCAGCAATAATAATAATAATAATAATCAATAATAATAATAATCATCCATCATCATCATCATCATCATCACCGGGTAAAATCATGCATCGTGGAAGAGTCCTTTTAAGAAGTTGCATAATCACATCTAACCTATTTGGGTAATGGGAGAGCATTTTACGAGAAAACGCGGCGGCTGCGCTCTCTCTCTCTCTCTCGCTCTCTCTCTCTCTCTCTCTCTGTAGGGTGTTCCTCCAATATCGTTTACCAATATGCATTTACATCAACTTCGCCCTCATTTTTACCCCAGCCAGGGGGGAGGGGTTATGGAGAGGGTATGCGGCGAGGTGAATGCAGAGAGGCTACAACCAGGATCTTTGTCTTTTCTAATGTAAATTGAACTACTTGAGGCCTGATAGAATGCATTAGGTGAATTATGTTAATGGAGACGCACGGGAAGAATATTCTCGAGCGGTTTATTCAGGGTGGGGAAAACTCGCTCGAATTTCTCCTTTCAAGTTGGAATCACGATCATCAAGTTGTTATCAAGGAGCGGACAGATGGAAGATGCCTCTAATGGATGATTATTGTGGGGGGTGATTTTAATTTGGATATACGTTCGTATACATACGTAGTACACGCACAAACACACACACACACACACATATACATATATTGTATATAGTATATATATATATATATATATATATATATATATATATATATATATATATATATATATATATATATATATATATATATATATATATATATGCGTGTGGGTGTGTGAGTGTAGAATCTACTGGTCATTCTTACCAGATACACATGTAATTGTAACAGCCACAATACCTAATTAACTTCTCGAATCCCTTGAGCCTTTTTGGATACGCTCGTCACTACAAAGCCTTAAGATCCAAGTGCAAGAAATATGAATAAATTATGATATCCGGTAATGAGAAACGACCCAGGTTATCATAATCACGACGTGGTCAGGTCGGCAACGTGACCTAGTCGTCGTCTTAATTTCTTTATGTTTCTTGCACTTGGAACTTGGGGCTTTGTAGTGACAAGCATATCCAAAAAACGCAAACCATTCGAGAAGTTCATAGGGCATTGTGGCTATTACAACTAAACATACACACAAACACACATACACATATGTATACACATATATTTATAGTATATATTGTGTAAGACCAGAGGTACCTCGAAAATGTGTCGAAGCAACATGAAAGCGCTTGGAACTCCTTCTTTTACTTTTCCTGTGGCCTAAGCTAAGCATGTTGTCACACGCTATTTAGTGAAATATAAGCAAGCGCGCGACACAACACACACACACACACAAACATATATATAATTATTATATATATATATATATATATATATATAATAGATATATCTTATTTATAATATTATATATAATATAAAATAAAATACACTAGACCACCCACGACACGTTTGGGATCACATAATGTTGAAAAACGTCTGGGGGGAGAGAGAGGAGAGAGAGAGAGGGACGGGGAGAGAGACGAGACAGGAAGAGACTTTGAGAGAGAGAGAGAGAGAGAGAGAGAGAGTTCCAATTCCTATTAAATGACATTTTATAATAAATACCGAGAAAAAAGAAAATTCGTTTACATCAGACAACTTCTGACATAAAAATGTTCATCACTTCTAAAGAACAGAAATTTCAATTAGGAGAATTTTTTACGGTAAAAAACAAAGCCCTTTATTTATGGTGGAAAATTATGCGGTGACGAAGGTTGCTCTCTAAACCACGAAAATGCTCACTAAATATAACCGATTTTTTTTTACTGAGGTTAACGAAATTCATATTATGATTTAGCTAAGCTTCTGTTAAGACTGGCATAGTGCCATGAAATTAGAGGTGTATGCTTCACCAGGCGTAATTACCTATGTATCCATAATCATAATGTTATGATCAGGCGGAAGATGACCTTCCTTGATACACATCTGCAGAACGTCGGCTATGATGATCAACCTCAATTATTATTATTGCTATGATTATCATTCAGAAGATGAACCTTATTTATGACCCACAGGGGCCACTGACTCGACATTCCGGCTTCCAGATAATATGGTGTTCATTCGAAGGAATTTCCAGAAGTCAATAGAAAACACAGAAAGAGGAGACCAGTTACAAGAAAAAACAGGCACATTGAGATATTAATAAACAAATAAATAAAAATGTAAGTAAATTGTAATTGGATAATAATGCAATGCATCTTCGTTTGAACTTCTGCAGTTCCAACTGAACGACACCCTTAAGGAGGTTGCTCCTCAGTCCAACGGTGTGAGGAATAAAGGATCTCTGGAACTGAGAAGTTCGACAGCGAAGCACATCTTACAAAACATTAGGGTGTTTCGTTCCATCACAACCTTTTCTTTCCTCGAACCAACTTTTTCCATATATTATACATACTTCTCTTTCCTCACCACACTTTCACAACATACAACTTATTTCCTCCTATTCTCTCTCCAAGACTAAACCCCTTTCAAAGGATGCTGATTGATTCCTTAATTTCTGCTGACATTTTTATTCTTTATTTAGCTACAATATATCTCAAAAGAGTTTAATACTCTATACCTTCTAGCCGAGAGTTCAAGTAGACTATCCGTCACTCGAAGCCCAACAATGGCAATGGTACTCATCAACTGTAATTCCTCTTGGGCGTAAGCTATTTCCAAATGTAATGAATGTGATATGCTTGTGGTATGTATATATATATATATATATATATATATATATATATATATATATATATATATATATATATATATCGATAAAACTGAGCCACAAATTTTTTTAATGTATCCATTCATTATTCCTCGGGAATAACTTACACCAAAGGCTAATTAAAAGTGATAAGTTCCTCATCACCAGCTTTATGTATGTATGCATGTGTGTATGTTTATACGGGTCTGAATATCCGGATACCTAACCACACAAAATATAAGGGTGCAAAAACTACTGACGCAATAAAAGCGTTCGATAAGGACGGCACTTCAAAGGAATATTAAAGCCCAGGGGGCCCTTAACCTCGCGAGATTCCTGACTATAGCAGTGAGGACGAACGTATAATGCCTCCTCTTCAGGGCGAGAGACCTGCATTAATATCTAACTTGTTCATTAAACTTGGGCTCGATGTCTGCGAGCACCACGACCCAGGCGCTTGGGCTCCCCGGCCGAGTATTGTTTTGAATATAATTACAAGTCAGGGACAGAGGCCTTCTCTCTCTCTCTCTCTCTCTCCTTCCTACATTCTGCATCCTCAAACTTCTAATTTTTTTTCAATCATCTTCCCCATTTCGAATGGATACTTTGTTTACATGTATATTTGTCGAAGATTCCATCCCAAACTTTGTTACCTAAAAATTCGTAATAATGTATGTATAACTAAACCATAATATTACCCATTTTTCTGTTTATGGTAAAGGCAGACTTAAAGGAATGAACTCAACGTTTAGATCCACTGACCTGTCTCAGCGGTAAACTGGAAGGAGGGCATCTTAGTCCGAAATTCGGGAGGGTACGCAATGTTCCTGTGGTTTAAACAAAGCGTGTATGTAGACCTTTTATGTAACAGTCACTTTGGACAGTAGACTATGGGCTAACAAGCAACATACCAGAAACGCGAACAAAGGTTCTGAAAAGGAATATTCAATTCGCAAATTAGAAAGGTACCCCATGATCTGAAGATGAAATCAGGTATCATTATTTATGTAAGTTCCTACTGTTTACAATCTTACAATTACAAATACACGCGCGCGCGCGCAGCACACACACACACACACACACACACACACACATATATATATTATATATATATATATATATATATATATATATATATATATATATATGTATGTGTGTGTGTGTGTGTGTGTATTCTGGCATATATGTAAGTCTTGTTTTGACTCTAAGTGCCTGCAGCCAAAGTGGACTTGAGGTATGAGATTGTGGCCTTGCCAAAATAAATTGTAATCTCCCTTCGTTTAATTCACACTACCCCGCTATTTCATTATGTAACATAGTATATACTGTATGTGGCAACATATGGATAAGTTATCAAAGTGGAATGTTAAATACTATTGAAACGCAAGCACCCCAACTCTTGTGCTAATGGTAAACAGAGTGGAAAAATGCACTTTAAACATACTGCTGGCCACAGAAATCTGAAATAACTCAGAAATATTCACCGTTATTGAAACCAGAATAAGACGACCATTACCTGGAATAATTAAGTTGAAAATCCTCCATGAAAACTGAGAAACTTTTCCTCTCCTCTCGTTTCGTTTTCGCATTCACCCGTGATCTTTAATAACAAAATGCAAAGGCTGTACCAGAAAAAGCTCATGACATCAGGAAGGCTCCTTGGAGAAATCAACTTTCTGTATATATACATCCAGGTCGCGCTGACGTCCTCCCCATGAATATTTAAGGGAAGGACACGGGTCTCAAGCCTTGGGCCCCGATGCACCGCTTGCAAAAGTGAAGGATCGCATGTCTCCCATCTCTGTTTATGGGAAAAGATGTTTTCATTTTCTTTTTACTACTATCAGAACAATAATCAAGCAAAAAAAGGGCAATACAATAAAATGGCAGTTTCCTTGCACCACACGGCGTTTCAATGAACAAGGAAGTTTTTGAGGGTTTGTGCGATGAAAAGGCAGCTTTGAGAGACTTCGAAGGTTATCGTGAATTTTATATCGGTTTTCCTCTCTCTCTATAATAATAATAATAATAATAATAATAATAATAATAATAATAATACATTCACATTATCTAAAATTCTGCAGTAAAATCCTTTTGACAGCCTGATTACTGAAATGTGGCTTGAAGGGACTTAAAGGGTTACAGGGGGATTTTATGTTTATTCACGCTTTTGTTCATTACAATAATAATGAAATAGTCAAATAACCTGAAATTCTACAGCAAAAACATAAACAAGTATATAATAGAAAGTCGTTTGACATCGACATGCATGAGTACAAAGACCCACATTTTACAAGCTAAAACAGCATGTTGTATATCACAAACTGTTTAAAGCCGTTTATATACCTGTAAGTTGTTATCTCCAGCAAAATATTATATGAATAAGTGTTATTACGGAGTTGTAGAACCACTTCCCATGGAGTAAAAAAACATAACAGTTTATTTTATCTATATACCAATATATTTTCATGCCTCATGGAAATAAATACAACATTCACTGTACCTAGGTACGGTTGGACAATAATCAACAACAGTGTCATTCACGCTCTATAAAGTAGCAAAGTAAACGTATCTTTATTGACAGAAGTGAGTTGGAAGCTTTTCTAAAGGCAGTTTTATAAGTTTAGAATGATTTGATTTACAGGAAGCACACAAAAGAAACTACGATCAGGTGGAAAAGTAGCAACTTTTCTTGGTTTGTTGGAATTTTATTGCTCCACGCAATGACAGAAACTTCCTTCGTGATACGAATCAACTGCTTAAAAAAATTATTTTCAGTTGTTTAATATGCACATATATACACAAATACACACATACATATATATATATATATATATATATATATATATATATATATATATATATATAAACATATCTCTCTCTCTCTCTCTCTCTCTCTCTCTCTCTCTCTCTCTCTCTATATATATATATATATATATATATATATATATATATATATATATATATATATATATACGCGTGTGTGTGTACCTGTGAAATGTTTTTAAATGCCCGTATCGATGACACAATTTCAGTTTCGTGGTATTCTTTTGAAATCTAATTAACTACTGTTTAGACTGCAAAGGAGTAGTAGCTAGAGAGTATTTTAAAACTAGAACGGTAAGTTTTAAGGAGATAGCAGACGATTGATAAACAAACATAACACGGCTCGCGCCCACCCAGACATACACCACAGATATACCAGATAATAATATATATTATATATATAATATATATATATATATATTAATTTTATATAATAATTATATATATTATTATCATTATATACATTAAACATATTATTATTATATATATATATCATATATATATATATATATAATATATATATATACATATATACAAAATAACCATATAAATATATATATTAAATATATATATATTATTATATATATAATATATATCTAAAAAAAATCACCATAACGTGACTGGAAAATCTTCAAGTAATCAAAGTCCCACAATTATGTAAAATGTGTATTAAAAATACATAAAAACGGGAGCTTTCGTCTACTTGATCAGTAGACCTCATCAGCCGTACTCATGATACGGCTGATGAGGTCTACTGATCAAGTAGACGAAAGCTCCCGTTTTATGTATTTTTAATACACATTTACATAATTGTGGACTTTGATTACTTGAAGATATATATTATATATATATATATATATATATATATATATATATATATATATATATATATGAGCCAACGAAATTATTGTCAACTAAAAAAAATTCACCTTCGGTTGACATGTATGAAAATATATTCCGAGGAAGAGAGAATTAGATGTTAAAGGACATTTGTAGCTTAAAGCTTAATGCGTATATATGAATCACGGTGATGTGACATGACTCATATATGTATGTATGTATGTATGTATGTATGTAGTGTATTATGATATGTATATATATATAATATATATATATTATATATTATATATAATATATATTATATATTTATATAATAGATATATTATTATATATCATCAGGGGAACCATAGGGAAAGGCATTGTACTCAGGTACATTTATTTCGCCAACGTTTCACGACTCATAGTCGCATTCTCAAGGCGCTATAATTAAAGATAAAACACACGAACATTAAAACTACGCACTGCATAATTCATAAAAATTACGCAATATTTAAAAATTCAATGAACATCGACATCAGAATGTAGAACATTTAAAAATTTATTAATCTCTTAAAACAGAAAAACATACTGAGCGCTAAACTACAGTACAGTTACATTAAAATTATTTAAAAATTACAGAAAAAGTATACAAAAATTACGATATGGGTGTAAAATAATTAAAAATAACACTAAAACAGTAAGGCTATTCTATACCTTATCCTCGCAAAGGACGGGCAGTGACTGAGAGAATTTTTTAGAAAAAATAAAAATAAACAAGCACTCTAGGCGATGAACAACTGAACAGAGGAGGATTGCGCATTTAAGGACGGAACTATCTTTTTTATCAAAATGGATTCCAAGGTTGTTAGGTCGTTTTCGTTTTGCGTTTGGCCTATAATAGTAAAATCCTTATCATTAATATATGTTTTACATGATTTAGAGTGATTTTTTATATTTGACTGTTCGGGGTTTGTTAATCTGCTGCCCGTTCTAAAACTTAAGCCCCTGTGAGAATCTATCCTCACTTATAGTAACCTCTTCGTACAACCCACATAAGTCCCGTGATCACATCTCGGGCACGTATATTTATATACAACATTAGATTTTAGAAGAGGACTAAGGCGGTCTTTCGTTTTAAACAGGGATCCGATAGTTAATGGATTTTTTGGGACGATTTTTAAGTTCAGTGCCGGGAATTCCTTTTGAATAATTGCCAGGAACTTCTTTCTGAAGAGGTTGTCATGAAGAAAAGGGAAGCTAGCAAACATTTTTAATTTTTGGACTGTCAAAACCGTTGGCACCTCTATGAATCGGGCATCAAGCATTTTCTTAAGCATTTTGAACAAAAGTTTGTCTGGGAAGCAGTTATTTTTAAGATATTGGGAAAGAAAGTTAATTTCTTCATTAAAAGTAAACCAATTAGAGGTATGGGTAAAGGCCCTGTGTAGGAGAGTTGAGATAGTATTAAGTTTAAAATTATAAAAGCAAGAACTATAAAAGTTGATACCTAACCCAGTAAAAGTCTTTTTTCTAAAAAACACCTGTGTAGAAGCCTTCCTCGTTCCTGGACACTAGAACATCCAGAAAGGGAAGCTTGTTATTTTCTTCTTCATCTAGTGTAAATCTGATATTAGGGTGTAGGGCATTGACAAATTCTAAGAATTGTTCCGCATTAAACTTGTTTCGGAATAAGGCGAAAGTGTCATCAACGTATCTACGATAAAACTGAGGCAAGAAGCTAAGGGGGCAATCATCAAACATACGCTCCTCCAAAGAGCACATAAAAATATTAGCAAGTGTCGGACCCAGTGGGGATCCCATTGCTACTCCTTCCACTTGTCTGTATAAAAAGCCATTAAAAATGAATGTCGTGTCCTGCACGGCCAGTTCTAACAACTGTTTAAAAAACTCACGACTAAAATTATACATACATACATACATACATGTGTGTGTGTGTTTATGAAGCAGTTCTTTTTTCCTGTCGAACTATCCACTAATCACTGATTATTTCAAGAGCTAACAAGTATCAATGACGAGCCTTTTTCCCTTGGACAAATAAATTTTTCTTATTTGCTTCTTTCTATGCCTTTTATAACAAAGAGAAAAACAACATAAAGTTTTTGCCATTTCATCCCCATCAATTCAAGCTATTTTTCTGAAAAGGAAAAAAAAATTGAGAAATGTCCTCCATTTTACTGGAAATTCAATATAACTTTCAAGAAGAAGCTTTTTCCATTTCATCAAGGTAACTTCACCCCTCATTTTATTGCTCTTCAACAGTTATAGCTGAAATTTCCCTTATTACTTTCGAGTCGTGCCTCCGAGTGATGCTTCAATAACAGTAAAATTCAATAAGTTCTTGTCCCTCCTGCTTCATCACTCGACTTTCACTTTGGGTACAGTTATTTGCACCAGCGACTTTAAGACTTATTAACCCGATCGCGCGTTTTCATTATCGCCATCAAGTGAAGTGGAAGTGGGTCATACATTTGACCGTTTAACTCAGTCCGCACGATACCTGAAAAAGGTATTGGCGGGTTTTGGTGAACTTTTAGAGCTGGATGGACTATGAACTAAGGATGATACGATTATCTCCTGAGATGAATCGGGATCCGTATTGGGATCAGTGTTATTTCTTTTCTTGTTTTTTTATAATTTCAGAGGTGATTGAGGGGACATCCTCGGAATGCGTAGCTGAGTTGCGTTGCATTGAATATGGAACTTAGGCCAAAGGCCAAGTACTGGGACCTATGAGGCCATTCAGCGTTGAAACGGAAATTGACAGTAAAAGGGTTGATAGGTGTAACAGGAGGAAAACCTAGCAGTCGCACTATGAAGCAATTGTTAGGAGAGGGTGGGATGTAAGATGGAAGAAAGAGAATATGAAAGGAGGTACAGTAAAATGAACGAAAGGGGTTGCAGCTAGGGGCTGAAGGCACGCTGCTAAGAACCTTAAGTAATGCCTACAGTGCACCGCATGAGGTGCACTGACGGCGTAGCGGATATCATTGAAGCTTCTACCCTGCCTCTGATTGGTCGATGTATTCGATTTGTGGCCTACGATGGGTAGCATGTAGAGCATGCTTCCTCCCAAAATAGTTAAATGATATGATTATGAATATATTCGGCAAATAAATAAAAAATAATTAACTTTACTCGGCTGTTAAAAAAAAAAAAAACCATTCTTCATATTATCACATTTGTCCGTGAAACTCTTCCACATTTCTTAAACATGTATAGTGTTTCAATCCTTCCTACTCTCCCAAATCACCCATTTTTCAGTTACATTGTTTTTATCACCAGCCAGCCTCATGCCTATCATAGCTAATAGCTCGTCAATTCGTTTGCCTAAATGTATTTTGATGGAGAAGTTATTTCTCCCCATCTGATCTCATCTTGGTTATTCTGCACTCGGCTTGCCTTAAATAAATAGTCAGGATAATCTATCAAAACAACTTTTATCGCCCTTGCACGACGAACATTTGAAATCTCATTTTTCATAATTTCCATGACTCTTTGACAAACATGTATGGTAAAAGTATTAGGATTTGACGAAATTAGTGCCAAATCACTCATTTGGTAATCTTTACATCATATGTATTTACAATATTGACTTCAATACATGCATTTTCGAACATCATATTTGTACGTATATCTAAGTTAGCTACCTTTTAAAAATCTATCTGAAATATAACTACTCCTATTCACTGTTTCTCGATTACTCTTATTCTTTACTCATCTTTCTCCCGTTTACGTTTAAGCTGCAAATCATTCATTATTACTAATCGTTTCTTCTTATAAATGAATTATTACTTTGTTTTCGTGACAGCACTCTAATCGATGACGAATTTCCAATAAAATTCATCGTCCTTCAGTTCGTTCCTGTTATTGTTATTTCGTGGTAATGCTGTTTCCCTCTTTTACTCTCTCTTAGCTTTTCGAAGCTGAATGTTAATGACAAACCAATATCATTCTTGCATTGTTCTCTAATTACTCTCTCCAGTAATAATTTATTAAGCACTAATATACTTTTTGCTATTCCGTTTCAAAACTCGTTTCTTTCCAATATTTTGGGTTAATTATATATATATATATATATATATATCATATATATATATATATATATATATATAATTATATATATATAATATAATATATATATATATATTATATATATTAATATATATATGTGTGTGTGTGTGTGTGTGTGTGTGTGTGTGTATAATAAGTGAAACAGCAACCCAACATAAACACGTACAAAATGCTTCGAAGTTTTTCGGCGTAATCGAGTTTTATGTACAGTGTATAATGATGTATGAAACTCTCAGCCGTGTACCATGAAACTTTCATCCACAGACCTATAATGTCTTGTGTTGTTGGCACCTTTAGCGGTGCCAGACACACAATCAGGGTTAACTTTAACCTTAAACAAAATAAAAACGGCTGAAGCTAGAGGGCTGCAATTTGGTATGTTTGATGATTGGAGGGTGGATGATCAACAACTTGCAGCCCTGTGGCCTCAGTAGTTTTTAGGATCTGAGGGCCAACAGAAAAAGTGCGGACGAACAGAAAAAGCCATCTTACTAGTTTCTTTTGCAGAAAACTAAAAAAAAGTGAAAAATATCAACATAAAGAAGTTTGAACAAAAGTAATTCCTAATGGATAGTATCCTAAAGTTTCTAAAAGATTGTTTAGCAATAACTGCAAAATAAAAAAAGGAATAATTAACATAAAAACAAAAAACCAGCTCAATTGATCTCAGCAACTGAAAAGCTCTCCAGCAGCACCAAAAGGAATGATATCGCTGGGCACAGGCGTCATTTTCTTTCCGTACGAAGCCTGCCATTATCGCGCACTCCAGAGAAAACAAATGAACTTTCACATCCGAGAAACGAGCAAACACGAATGATGTAAAGGGCACAAACAAAGCTATTGGGTTTGTCTTGGCAATACTTCATTGACTTAACTGCGTTCCATTATATTACTTGAGCTTCCAAAGCGCCTCTTTTGTTCGCGTTCGTATGCGAACGTATAACTAAAAAGAAACAAGTAAATAATACGCCGAAGTTTCTTCGGCGCGATAGAGTTTCCTGTACATCGTACGAGGCTATATGAAACTTTCAGCTACGGCCCGATGGTGGCTGAGTTGTTGGTGCCTATAGCAGTTCCAGACGCACGATCAAAGTTAAACTTAACCTTGAATAACAAAAGTTCTACTGAGGCTAGAGGGCTACAATTTGGTATATTTGATGATTAGGGGATGGATGTTCAACATGGTAATTTGCAGCCCTCTAGCCTTAGTAGATTTTAAGATCTTAGACCAGACAGGAGAAGTGCGGACGGACAGACAAATAGCCTTCTCAATAGTTTTCTTTTACAGAAAACTAAAAAGGATATAAAAGGCTATCTTTGTTACTGACGTCTGGAAAGAAGAGGATAATTCCAGTGAAAAAAAAAGTACGACAAATGAGCCGTTTGAACTTCACCTATAACTGTATTTGGAATAAATAAAAGAATATTCTGAGCCACAGAATGTATGTGATTTTACCTTGCCTTTGTTTTAAGACTCTTTGCTTTGCTCATTTTCCTAACTCGAAGAACAAGATTGTTTCTTTAACAAAGGAAAAATAAACGGACAGCCAAACACTCAAGGTTCCGAAATTAATTATCACGAAATGAATTTCTGGGCGGGTACCCTCTCCGTCTCTAAGGCTCTTCATTTTTTATCCTTAGCCTCATTAACTTCTTTTTGTTCTCCTCTTCTTCCGTATTTCCAATCTTCCCCTTAGTCCTAAAGAGCAGCCAGCCCTCGAGGGCTTATGTGAAAAGCCTCTCCATTTCTTCATTTTCCCCCGTTTCAAGACTAATTCGCCTTTGGTCTCTCTTCCGACTTAAGAACTGTGTGCGTGTATGTGAGTGAGTGTGTGTGTGTGTGTATGTGTGTGTGTGTGTGTGAAAAGAATGCACACCTCACGGGAAATAAGGCATACTGAAAAGAAGTTCAATAATATTTAATGTTCTTTACACACTGCTCATGGTAAGAGACAGAACGAGAGACAAAGAGAGGGGAAGATAATCTCAGGTAAAAAGGACAGCTTAATAATTTTACGACCGTTAGGTACTGAATGAAGTTGAAAACCCAGGAAAAAACAAACGGACAGAAAAATTAAAACAAAAAGAACACGTAATGCGTGCGATACGTATTCTCGGAAATAGACTTAATCTTTCTTACAGAACGAGTACAATGCGAATCCATTAAGCAATTTTAAACTCTAGTTTTCACGGACCAGCCAGCTCTTGGAAGGTAATCGACCAAGACACACCCCTGTTACTTCTGCTTCATTTCCAAGAAAAAAAGAAAAGCACACGAAAAAATTTAATGAGGCAAAAGTATAGTTCCACGGCAGATGCTCAGTTCTGAACTTAAAGAAAATAATAGGAAACGAAATTACAAATGAAGCAAAGGGATGTTAGATTATTAGCAAGGTGTTCCATGCTGAGTCTAAAAAACGAAAAATGAGGAGAATTTCAATGTGTTTGAGACCTTAGATTCTCCCAGGAAAAAAGTGTCAAGAAGAATGACGTAGGAGAATGGGTATTTTTTTCGCTAATTACCTCGCAACGCTCAGAACGTGAAGCTAAAAAAAAATAGCAATAAAATGTGAATAAACTGAGGCAAAAAATGAGGCCCTATATCATGCTCAGCGCCTCAGACTAAAATAAGAGATAAAAAAGAAATGCATGAGTGAAAGCTCTCTCTCTCTCTCTCTCTCTCTCTCTCTCTCTCTCTCTCTCTCTCTCTCTGTGAGGTGCTCCAGCAAGCTCAGCACTTAAAACCCCAGAGGAAAGAATCTAAAAAAAATAAAACAGAGTAAAATAAAAATAACATAAAAAGGTAAATGAGGAAAACGAATGGGTCCTCACGAAGGTCTCTGCCATAACCTGCACTTCAGAGCCATCAAGGAGAAAAAACCAAAGACAATGCAACACGAGAGAGAGAGAGAGAGAGAGAGAGAGAGAGAGAGAGAGAGAGAGAATAAATGAGGCAAGAGAATGAAAGTTCTTCAGGAGGTGCTCCACCATGCTCAGCACCTTATAGCCTCAGGGGTTGGAAATAAGCACGAGTGAGGGCCAAAGTGCCTGGCAGAGAAGTAAAATGGACGGCGATTCATCGATTTCTGTCGAGAAAACCTCCTCAACGAAAGCTCTTTCTTTCCCTTTTCATTCCTCTACTACTACTCCTCCTCTTCCTCCTCCTACTCTCTCTCTCTCTCTCTCTCTCTCTCATATCGGCGTTGTTTACTGCGCTCGACCCTAGCGCGAAAATACCATTACATCCTCATTACGTTCTCTCTCTCTCTCTCTCTTCTCTCTCTCTCTCTCTCTCTCCCCTCTTTCCCTTTGCGCCTCCTTTCCATCAGCGTTATTAAAGCGCCTTCCCTCAAAAGGATTATTTTTATGTTTTTAAACGTGAAATTACCTAATTACTCCCAAACCCCGATACCCTCCTCTCTATAATTTCTTCCCTGCAATTTCTCCCTCAGTCTGTATGTCTGTCTTGCATATGGGCGTACTTGTATTTCAGTCTCTCGTCACCGCTGCCTGCTTTTCTCTCCTCTCTCTCTCTCTCTCTCTCTCTCTCTCTCTCTCTAACTCTAAGTGATTTTTATACACTTTTTAGAGAACGTAAAGCATCAATGTAGTGCTAAAAGAAACGGACTCCTTCAACCGTCAAAATATCGAGAGGAATGCGATCCAAACTCTGCAAGTGACTTTCTCTTTGCAATAAAAGGATGACCCTTAGGTTGTAAGCCGGCAAAGTAATAACCAGATAGAGCCAGTTTGGTTTACTGAGATACAATTGTTTACCTATGCTATTCAACCAATTATTCACGTGGCACAATTGTATGAACTCGCAACCCTATAAACTACTTTGTTGCTGCTGCTGTTATTAGGGAGGGGGGGGGGGGGGGGGGGGGCTGGTAAAGCCCTATGGAAAAGCCAAAAAGGTCTGGAAAAGTTCTTTCACGTTGAGTTAGAGATACTGGAATTTAAGGATAGGATACTTATGATTTATCCATTAGAATGAAGATGTGAACAATAAATATTGTGCATGTTAAACAGAACAGAACAATTATTTCTAATAA
>NC_087200.1:71808535-71811035 GCF_015104395.2 Macrobrachium nipponense
GTATTTATGATTTGAACAAGCGATTCGTAACAGAGAAGAGAGGACGTCATCTTGAAGAGACCCAAGGAGCAAAATGACCTCGTCTCGGGCAATGTGAATTGAGCATAAATCTCCTACGATATTCCTTCTATTTTTTTCTCCGTTTCACTTCTCCCTCGGTGTTTGGAGTTTGCACACATGGCCCGCCTCTTGAATGGCTCCCTGCTAATGGTATCCACACAAGACAACAATATCCCATATTTACTCTGACGTCTACTGGAACCGAGTGCACGTGGCCTGGCCATCCGCTTTCATCTCGGGAGTGTTCCAGACCCACTTCTGAGACCCTGGCAAGAGGAGGACGTGTTAATCGACGGCTTCTTTTCACGTCCCCTTCTTCCTGTTCAGGTGTTCGACTTCTTCTTCTTATTTCCAGTCTTTCTTACAGAGCGTTCGTTTTTCTTCTTCACGTGAACTTCCCTTTCTTCCTCAATTACCATCGCTTCTCTGTGACTCTTCCTTCGAAAGCTTCTCTTCTCCCGTGCAGTTCCCTTCTTTTTCTCCTCTTCATTTTTGTTTGTTTGCGTTTATATTTTCTAATCTCCTTTCCGGTGAGAATGGGGGAGGGGGCATTCACTTTCAGCAGCTGCTTTATTTGTGACCGCCTTTTTTTATATGCGATGCCACTAACATTTAAATGGGAAAGAACAATTCGCAAGTACAACCTGTTATACTGTTTTTTTTTACATACACACATATATATATATATACATATATATATATATATATATATATATATATATTATATATATAATATATATATATATATATAATATATATATATATATACCAATAAAAGAAAAGTCCGGAAGATAAAACTTGTTTGCCACAAATAATACTTCCTTTTCCCCGTGTCTGCAAACCGACACTGTTTAAAAGAAAAAGAAACAAGAAGGAGACGCAGTTATTCTTTAAGGTGCAGGTTTATATGCCATAATTGGTTAATTAAAGGCGTAAACCCCAGCAGTTGGTTCATTTTGGCTACACCTTTTCTTCTTCTCACATTTTGTCTTTAGGAAATGAAGGGGTTGACTGTAATTAGATTTTCGTCCGTGTATTTTTAGGGAATTACATATTTTACCCCTGGATTGCATAACGGGGAAATTTACGGTGTTGTCTGTTTCTCCGCGTTATGAGGCCGGGCCACACCGTAATACTACAAAGAAAATTATTGATGAAAGAAGGGGGAACGCCGGAAGGATGGGGCTCGCAAATAGGGAAAGAAAATGGTGATGATACGTCTTTAAGAGAATGTTACTTTTATTCAGAGGATTTAGAAATAGTAGAATGGGAAATGAAGAGATAATGTAAGGAAAATATTCAAAGACTGACCGGTCTCTTTGTGACAAAGTATCAAGGTGGAATATAGCGGCAGAGGGAAGACCCACAGAAGGGTTGGAAGAACATTTTAAAATCTTGAAGTCATTTAAAACCCTTTCAACTATAAGAAAAAAAAATCCATGACAATTCAGATTTAGTTCTTTTGGTTCTTTTCGTTATAAATAATGCAGTTTCATTGTTGATTCATTAGAAAAGCTACTAATAAAAATATAAAATATGACAAAAGTAGAACGATTAAAAAATCTTTTATAAGGTAAAGTGACACAGATTAGTTAAGATAAGATGCACCGAAGATGCAGCTGTGTAGAGTTAGGTAAGAGAACAGCCATTTGAGAATGGAAACAGGACACCTTTGAAGAATCTCAGGAATAAGTAGTACGAGGTTCTACAAGGATGCAAAAGCCACTGCGAGAAAGTCATGACAAGCAAGTACAAGTCACTTCCACGTAGCTGTAGTGCAGCGAATGTTGCTGACTTGCAACTCCTTTTGATGCCTTACGGAGCATCATGCTTGTTTCTTCTTCTTCTTCTTCTTCTTCTTCTTCTTTTTTAGCATTTCATATATTTCTTTCAACTCTTCTCATCCCTTACATTCTCGAAAGATCTTCTTTATCTGTTTAATTTATCAAAATTCCACATAGAAAGCCTCTTGCCTAAATCTGCATTGTTGCTTTCCATTCATTCATTTTTCCTGTATTTGAAATAAAAATAAAGCTATACTGGTCAGTCTTTCCTACGCAATCCATTCCAGCTCTTGTCACTGAATGTTTTTGTTAAGCCTTGTAATAGTCATGAAAATATGACTACCTTCTCTTTTCAGAAACACATTCAACATTTTATTTATTTCTTCCTGCAATGAGTTTCCTACAAAACCTGTTATTAATCTGAGCAGAATTTAGTAATGAGTAATCTTCTTTCTTATCAATTGCCACCATCGGCTCCATCTTATAACAACAAAGCTATCAGTCGGCATATATCACTTGCACCGGGTATCCAACAAACTCTTACTTTCGTTGTGCGAATAGTCCTACACAAGTTCGAGTGCAGTTACAACTTTACACTGCTTGAAATTGCTGTGATATTCGCTATACTCTCTGTATCTTCCTATGTTGTTTCCAAT
>NC_087200.1:71816035-71818535 GCF_015104395.2 Macrobrachium nipponense
CTCTAAGTAAAATTTTAGTTTAGACTTGAGAGAACAGTCCGAAAATTCATTAAATAATAGACAGTGTTCTACGACGAGGTCTTGGTAGAAAACTGATTCAATTCTCGAGAGACAGAGAAAGAGATCGGATGGCACTTCTGAAAACGAGAATGATAGTCATTATGGTTTTAACAAGCCGATAACAGTCCATTATTATGCCATTGTATATGGCATGTGCCTTCATTTACAACTTTTATGTATCAGAAGTCTGCTTGGTGAGGCTACCGGACGCTTCTCGGCTAATTCGAAGGTTATTGGTCGGGAAAAAGGTTACTAATCCAGGTTAATTATCAAGGAAAGGGGAGGAAGGAATTATTGAAGTGCAAGAAAGGGAGTGAAGCAAATGAAAAAGGGTGAAAATAGCAGATAATTTCTTGCAAAAGAGTTACAGGTACAAATATAAACAGTTTTCCTTTTTCAGGCCAAATAAATAAGAAAAATAACCAAATATATGTTGCATTTAATATTGCAAGAAGTAAAAAGTAAAAATAATAATCCTGGGAATAAAACTGGGCTGTTGGAAATTCATAAATTCTGTTTTCTTAGAATTCTTTCATTAACTTTAATGAAATACCTCAAGCTGGGAAATGAGTAAATCAGGGTGAATTTTATTCTGTACATCTGAGTGTATTCTTTTATTATACTAAATGCATTATGGATGTAAATACACCAACATTAATAAACGTTCTTAAATGATCTACGTATGATAATGCTAAACTATTATGCAAGGCATTTTTTCAGGAAAACTACTGATTTCTCGGTGACAATGCACACAGCTATCCCTTTTCACTCTTCTTCTTTTTTACCTTCTTCTTTATCTACAGTATTCCTTTCATGACCGAATAAAGGACACATTCCTCTCATCGTACATTTCTCATCCTATTGATTCGACATCCGCTATATTATTAAAAGGGTGTGTGGGTGTCACGGACCACCATTCCTATCACCTTTACACGCCAATCCACAACTTTTAAATCTTGATGCGATAATCTGCAAATAACAGATATTGGAGCATAAACCATGAGAGTTTATAAGCGAGTGCAGGTTCTTATGAATGTCTATGTGTGTGAGAGGAAAGGAATGAGTGTATAAATGAACGTGTGTAAAAGTGTGTATAAATACAATTTTTTTTTATCACATGACATTTCCCCTATGAAGGGGTCTGTTGTGATGATGTTGAATACCCCATCCACTTTTTTTGTGACCCCAGCAGACGCTGGTACCATTCACAACTGGGCGGAAAGCTTTTTATGGACCTAGCATTGCCGACCTTGTTCTAATGATAGCACCTAAATAGTGTACATATATATATCATATATATATATAATATATATATATATATATATATATATATATATATATATATATATATATATATATATATATATATATATATATAATGTGTGTGCGTGCGCGCGCGCGCGTACATACATATATATATATATATATATATATATATTATATATATATATATATATATATATATAATATATACATATATTATATATATATATGTATGTATGTATATATGTACATGATCTATAATATTTCTACATATATATATATATATATATATATATATATATATATATATATATATAGATATATATATAAATAATATATATATGTGTGTGTGTGTGTGTGTGTGTGTGTTTGTGAGTCTGAAGTCAAACCAACGCGAAATGTGACGTATTCAAGTTGAATTATTGTTGAAAAATATTTACGCCGAGATGAGCAATTATGACGTTCATTATTATTTGTAACACTCCTTCGGCGGCCACTGAAAATCAATCATTCCTCTGGCTACAAAATCATGAAAATTGTTTAAGCTAACTGTGTATGCCTGGCAAAAAAAAAAAAAAAAAAAAAAAAAAAAAAAAAAAAAAAAAAAAAAATAAAAAATAAACTTAACGTACTTGTTATCTGTTTCCGATAAATTTTATGTTCGCTGCTTCCAGCTGTTCCAGTCCCACAGAATCTAGGGAAAAATGCCAAAGGAGGAGAATATTATTTTCATACTCGTGTTGGGAGGATGGTATTAAATGAAGGAGTAAAAGGCTCTCTTACATACTTGATTTAGGAGTGTGTAATGATTATTCTAATGAGTGAGTTCTATAGACCAATGGCTCGTGACCTTTCTCAATGTATCCACCCGTTTCAAATCAGCAGTCAGTTCTCGCACCCCTTGAATCGCTGGAAAAAAGGTTAAATACAAGGCTAAAATACAAAGTTGATATGAAGTGTAGGAATAATATAAAAAAATTAATCTGATTTTTTAATAATAATAATAATAATAATAATAATAATAATAATAATAATAAAATAATAATAATAAGAGAACGATCAGGCAAAGATCCTCTGGGACTATGGTATCAGAACGGATAGGGTGATACGTGCAAATAGACCAGACGTGACGTTGATTGACAAAGTCAAGAAGAAAGTATTCACTCATTGATGTCGC
>NC_087200.1:71823535-71856035 GCF_015104395.2 Macrobrachium nipponense
AAATTGCAATTCTTGATTCGCCTTCATAATACTCACTTAAAGCTATTCTGGAAACACAAAAGGAGCCCGAAATGAGGACGGAACAGAGAGAATGACGCCATATTATACGTTTCCAAATTCTTCTTTTATGAGAAGCGATCTGACAATACTCCTTTTGTCTCTGCTCTTTCCCTGCCGACTTATGAAACCTATTACTGCCTGTGAGTCTCTCTCTCTCTCTCTCTCTCTCTCTCTCTCTCTCTCTCTCTCTCTCAAAAGAACACGGTTGCTGCTTTTGGGAATCGATGTTAACCAGACTCTCTCTCTCTCTCTCTCTCTCTCTCTCTCTCTCTCTCTCTCTCTCATATGAAATACATTCTGATAAAAGACATAATACATGAGACATTGTACGTGACTGCATTCCTTTTGCTTGAAATACATTGCCTGAATATCAAATAATATATATATATATATATTATATATCTATATATATATATATATATATATATATATATATATATTTTTTTTTCTTCTTCTTTTTTTTTTACTAAAATTTAATTTCATCTCTTTCCATTATGACAATACTTTACGCTCTGAAGTTGGTCACGCAAACCATTATTATTTCCAGATTTCCAGCATGCTCAACAAAAATAAAAAGATCAACATTTTTAATACAGTATATTTCAAAATTAAATTGATGCTAATGATTATATACCTCTAAAAATTATGATCAGATTCAAATGCCTGGAATTTATATTTCATAATAATAGTGACATAACAAAACTGCGGATTCAGTCTCATGTTATTTTTATACACTAAGAACAAACAAACGCGTCGATCTAAAATTCACACTATTTCCAAAACAAACAAATAAACAAAAACAAAAACTGTAAAGCTGTTTAATATTACGCAGCCAAAATCTAACTTGCATTTCAGTGAACATTTTAGTGGTGCTTCTCTTTTTCCTTATTTTATCATTAATATATTTTTAATTATATGTTACAACAATATACTCGCAATTTGGGGACAACTGACGTTAGATTTAATTCATATATCTTATGCTATTTAATCAGTATAGTAAAATCTTTAATTCGGGATATAACCTTTTACCATGATATCTGAATTAGCAATACCTTACCACGGCAAGAAAAATCACTATTATTTCTTATCGCATAACCTACTTGATAGACAGACAGACAAGGGTGCTAAGAAAGAGGAGTAAACAAATAACTATGTATTTACTTTGAGAATAAAGCAGTATTCAAACTATGAAGTAAAACTAAAGCAGTTTGTTTAGTCGACAAAACTACTCGATATTAAACCCATGAATATGACTGGGATGAGAAACATTCTTTGAAAACCGTCGGAGAGCTAAAGTGAAATATTCTGTGATTGAATACTGAAATATGGAGATTGAAGTCTTAGCGCTGATGCAGTTTATAACAAATCATTTCGAAACAGGTGTCGTAAGTGATGTTAATTAGATTGCAAAGAGTTACCTCATCTTTGTCTTTTATTTAATAGACAGGAAAAGTTACTTTCACTATATTTGTTTCCGGTGTTTACCAACAAAATAATGGAGTCCGACACACTTGCATTTCATTTATATGGATTTCATCAAATTCACTATATACACACACATGCATACATACACACACACACACACACACACACACACACACACACATATATATATATATATATATACTCCTATTTTTTTTTACTTTAATCAGCTGTCTCATAACGTCTTTTGATTATCAGGGTGACACTAGACCTGAATGTATAACCAATCAGTAGGAAAAAATTCATGTTCATGAAACAAGTTAATATTTGCTGTTCTGTTCTTAGGGAATATAATAAGAAGTCAAACTTCCGATTCCGAGGCAATGCAATAGACAAGCGAAAAGAATCTTATTTCACCATCTTGATAGCCAAATTCTCGCGATTTGCTTCGTCCAATCAAAACAAACATGCCATGGAATGTGCAAAGTTGAATATCCTTAGCTCTCTGGTTTAGTCGTCAACACAATACCGCATTTTCGTGTTTTCCTAAGATATAGATCTAAATTCATATCAGTAAAGTATATTTAGTTTTAAGCCTGGATAGGTTTCGCTATATTGGTACCCTGTTAAAGGTGAGTGCAGGTTGAGCTCGACCCGAGCGCCCACAAAAATTTGTGAACATTTTTGCTAGAATGCTTTACATTTTAATTTCTAAAATCAATTTAAGCATTGATAAAAACTACTGAAAAGATAAATAATACCCATCTGCAAATTAAATATTTATTACAAATATATTAAAACGATAAGTATGTACAAAAAATTAATTTACGAAAATATTTTTGAAAAATAAAAATAAGCTATATACACACAAAAATTGATGGAATCCTTCTTAAAACTACTATCTACAATATGTGACTTCCAGAAAAGGTGTCAGACCCATAGAGGTCAAAAGCTGATAAGAGAAAGGTTAAGTTTTTCACGAATTTTTGTTGGTACCTAAATGAAATAGGAAGTGGCAAGTTTTTTTTATAGAATAAACTCATATTATCCTAGAATGGAATTATGTAAAAAAAATTCTGCACTAAGATGTAATTTTCTATTATATCAGGGGCAAAATCTAAGGGTCATTTTTTGCCCTCCTAGATTCACCATGAATATGATATTTATGCATGAAAATATACCAACACATCAAAAATTCTATAGAAAACAAGAATATATAGAGATATGCCAACTCACCTTTCGGGTATGTAAACAAAATGGCCAAAATCCACACCAACTTCGACTGCCAAATCTGCCACCTGAACTACCTGACTTGCACTAACAAAACTATAAATTGAATTTGCTATGATGAACCTTTCTCTCTTTTTTTAATAATATATGAGGGTGTATAGCCATTATTGCAGTTAGGAAAATTTCTGTAAGAACATGTCATAAGATAAAGCTCAGAAATGTTACTCTCTCTCTCTCTCTCTCTCTCTCTCTCTCTCTCTCTCTCTCTCTCTTCCTACAGCGTGTGGATGGTTTATTGACATAAGCTGATGTCATCTCTATCACAACAAAAGGCACAGACCCACTAACTCCCCACCCTCCTCAACCCCGTCTCCCCTTCATCGTTGTGGTAGTCATTTCAAGGTCATCTGCTTCACCTTCATCTCTCCCTCACACACTCGATCTGTTTGCCATAGAGGGGTCAGCAACCTGTAAATTATCATCGACATCATTTTCTAATTCCATTAGAAGTAAGCTGATGACATCCATCCCCAGAGAATACTGCCTGCTGGCCATTGTTGATGAGAACTGCAAACAAATGCAAAACCTGAGAAATTGGCATTCGAAGGAAATTGGACCATATGGCAATATAAGGCATCTCAGCCAAAACCAATGGCATGCATATGGTACATACACCACCCACCCACAGTTTCCAAGAATACAAAATTATACAAGTATCAAGAGTGTTCGACAGTAAATCACTACTTAATAACTTTGCCTTTCGTTCCCCCATAAGTTAAAGGCGCTGGGGGTCGAGCTCAAACCGAGCAATTCTCTGAAAAGGGGGAAGGACACGGGCTAGGCGAACGCAGGTTCTGACATGATTGTAGTGTGTGGACAGCTGGCCTCTTGCAAGTTGATCACACACAGATTCAAGATGGACAATGATTTATGGGAAAAAACCATGTTTTTTTAATCGCTCCTCGGGTCACACCCGACCCGTTGCACCTATCCCAGATTTTAAAATACCCCAGGGAATATCACCGCTCCCAAAACTCGAGAATATATTAGCATTTTTATGCTATATATATAATATATATATATATATATATATATATATATATATATATATATATATATCTATCTATATATATATAAATAATATAATATATAAATATTATATATAATTATATATTATATAGAATAGGATTAAATAGATAGATAGATACATAACATATTATATATATAAATAATATACATATAATATATATATAGTAATATTTATATTATACTAATATATCTGAATTTAAAATCAAGAAGAAATAAAAAAAGTTACAGCCACAAAGGAAAATTGAAACATTGAAAATGCTAAGGACTTTCGTCTTATTACCAAGACATGGCCACGGCAACTAAAGATATGCAGAAGCAAGGGCCTTTATGGTGGACACAAGTCATAAGGGAATACAAAAAGGTCAGGAGGTCACAGAACGGTCAACAATTAAAACTGAAGTCTATTTATTGGTAATCGTCTTTATTCTATCTTTCAATTCCTTCTGGAACATATGTTTTATGACCGGGTCAAAAAAAAATAATCCTTGCCTTACATCAAAATTATTCCCCCAGGTTAACTGAATCAAAACAGATTCTAACAAGTTCTTTGAAATAGTTTGCGTCCAATGTATTCTGTGGGACTTTCACTTAAATGTAAAAATAAATCTTTTTTGTCTGAACTCTTCTTACTGAGTATATGTGTTGTTCAATTCTTTACTAGTGCGACCTAAGTAAAATACATCACAATCCATACATGGAATTTTGTATACAATATTGCTATCTTTTCCGTCGCTACCTTTTTTAAGGATGTTTTTTACATTATTATATGTGAAACATACAATTGTATTAAACAGTTTTTAAAAAGGTTTTACAGATTCAAAGGGTTTTTGAGAGCACTTCTTTTTTCTTTCCGGTTTTTCATAGAAGGGCTTAATAGCTTTGTTATAAAATAGATCCATGATATGGAATGGATAGCACAAATCTGTTCCTATTTTTCTGGCTATTCGTAAGGCTGAGTTGAAAAAGGATAAAACCATACATATAACAATGATACTTACTTAAAACTAAACAAGAACTACCTCATAAAAAGTAATAAAATCTTTCAATAGTAAATTAAAAAGTATCCTGAAAAACAACAGAAGTCTCATAAATCAGTTCTCAACGAACTCACCTTTGCCGTATCTATATGGGCTAGTAAAAGTACATAAAGAAAATAACCCTATGAGATCAATAATTAGTTCTGTTGGTTCCATAACTTATAAGCTCTGAAAATACCTAACAAAATTATTGTCACCATTGCTAGGATCTATTTCTGGTACCCATCTATTTGATTCTCTAGATTTTGACTGACAAAGTCAACGGTATTACAGATTCACGGTTGCTAAGTTTTGATGTATGTTCCTTATTCACTTATGAGAGACATTATGCTCATACATTTGCGGCACGCAACAGGTCTCATTTTAATGAAGAATCGCTCAGCTAGTATGAATGTAGATAAATATTAACAAAACATTGATAGTGATGCTGTCGCTGCTTTGGGGTTAAATTCACACACCAAGTTAGATTCCGCTGCCGAACTGTAACACTTATTCTCCCTAAGTCTTAAATATTACCTAAGCATTGCTTTTAGCCTCGATATTCAGCTGACAAGTAACTTTGTGAATATGCTACTACTCAGCTTCTGCTCCATCCATTTCATTTCCATTACACGATATAAATACACTCCGCTTGTTACTGGTATTTGTATACTATTCTCGTCGTTGTGTTCTAATGGAGTTTTTTTTTTTTTTTATTCAACTGTTATTCCATTCTGTTTCTCTCATTTGTCTCATAAAAGTAGACTTTTATAGACTTTTAAGTTTATTCAGTGAGAATGCTTGACCAATAATAGTAACAGCGCTCTACTCACGTAACTGAGCTTTTTCAGCTTTTGATTAGTTCAGTGTTTACCTTCATAGAAAATAACCGTTACATACTCGCATCCATTTAGACCATGAATTATTCTCTTCGTGCGATGAAGTTGCACTACTCACCCAATTTAGTAAGTTCAAGAGGCACCGCCTCACTCGTGAAGGGCGTCATTTGAAATCTAAAAACACGTCTCTCTCTGAAATGCCCTAGGCCTAATCTCCGTTGAAATGTCAAGGATTGTCGTCATTTCAGTTCCTAGAGTTTAGTCTTTCTTTAAATGTTGGAACTAGTCCCCATTCCAGATACCCGTGATTCTTTCTTATGAAATTACGGAAAAAAATTAAATTCATAATTGGATTCTTCGCCATTTAAATAACAGAGATTTTTCACACTTAAAATGTTAATTAGTTAGAAAAGACAAGGACGCTTCCCATTCGAAATATCAGGTCCTTCTGTCACCCAAAGGTTACTCTAATTTAAAATGACAGAGTTTGTTGATGTCGAATAAAAAAATGTTCCGGTGTCATTTTCACTACGTTGTACTCGTGCATTAACAAAAAGCCCAAGGCTATAATTGCTTAGGCAGCTGAATTATGCCTGCAATTCTAATTGGACTCGTGCACTAAAGTTAAAAAAAAAGCATTGTGAGGACTAAGATCCTAATTACAGGTACTTCCATATTTTAAAAATCACAGACTTGGATTTTTGCCGTTGATGTTAAACCCATCGACTTCTTTTAATCCGTTTTCTTCCTATTTTTTCTGCAATTAATGAATGATTTCTTTATTTCTAATTTATTCCTATCATAACGGGTGTTCCTCGGTGTTGAAAAAAATATGCATGCTATTCATATTTCATAAAAACATATTAATGTAAAAAACAAAGAATTAAGATACGTTTGATGATTTATATAATGAAAAAGGATTAAACTCCAGAATAGCATAACACTTAATAAACGATTAATTCGCGTTTATTAAACCCCTTTTTTTCAGTTCTACATCATACGTGAATTTAAAAGTTCTACAAGAAGTAACAAAATTTAAAACAGAAAAGCGTATCATTTCATGAAATTGCATTCCTCTTATCAATTATGTACCCAAAGTCAGATGAAAAGGTAATGATTAGGAATATTTTAATTTGCATAAAATTTTTAGTGTAGGAATATATTATGCCGTGTGTATTCTTATTATTTCATCGTACCTCAACGCAAAGTTCATTCCCACTTCGCTGTCTGAGTTACGCATAAAAAGGGTAAACATAAAGATACATATATGTCTGGCATATCAAATTAATTAATGTAGATTAAAAAGATACAACCACGAGCATTTCATAAAAACTGAAGATTATAAGTTAGGAGGGGGAACTGCATGGCAGTATTGCCAAATTACCACTTGGAAAACTGGATAATGTTCGATTATCATAATTACTTCGATACATTACAGTATAAGACTGTAACATGATGAAGACAGTGAAATCCGTTGTATAATGTATATCTAATTGTAACTGGAACTTTTTTAAGTATATGAAGCAAGATCTCATGGCAATAAACATGTCTACTAAAGCACTAAGGGGGGAGGAGAAGAAGAAGGAGAAGAAGAAGAAGAAGAAGAAGAAGAGAAGAGAGAGAGAGAGAGAGAGAGAGAGAGAGAGAGAGAGAGCCTGTCCTACTTTTCATTGTTGGAGGATATCAGGGATCTCATGCTCAAGAGGCTAACAAGTTTTGCGATTAAAAGAGATCGCAAAAATCATTGAGTGGAGGCATAAAGGGCCAAACTGAATGGCGAAACCTCCCTCATCTTTTTTTTTCATTCCCTTGCATAGACTTGCCCACCTTCTAAAGTCTGTTTGGTCCTGTTGTCAACACTACCATGACATGGACCAAACAGGGTGTCTCTTATAGTATGGTATAGATCATGGCAAATGGACATAAAACGAACTTGAGAACTGAGAACTGACTACTTGAGAACTGAAAACTGAAAACTTAAGAACTGAGAACTGAGATGACAGGATGTTTCAGCTTCCTGTGTAAATCTAGCCCAGGATGGGTTGGGAAGCATTTTAATGAAGTTAAAAATAAAGCACAAATCCGATGAATGAACTTAAAAAAGGTTTTTTCGCTCAAAATCTAAAGTTACATAACATGGAGTTTTTTGGAATAATTACTCTGAAAGACTAATATAAAATATCTCCCTCACTATTAAACTCTGGGAAAAAAAGTTGTGTTCTTCTTTACCTGTTGAATGGTGAAAATAAAAGGGTAGCAAACGGTAATAAGTATTAAAAAGGCATGTCAATTTGAAAGAAATTATAAGAAAAGAAATGCAGTTTGGAAGGACTGAGCAACAACTGATTAGTACGAATAGCTAAGAACATTTAGATGATGAATTTTTTGGGATATTCAAGAGTAAAAATTAAGGATGATGTTGAATAAGGGGGCTTAGTAATTATAATGAAGTCATGGCAAAATGTCCACTGAAGCTCAGAAAAGTTTACTAAATCCAACAGGTGTTATTTCAAATTGAACTTTTTAATAGAATACTGTTCATTCGCTTTCAATGTGAATGAGAAGTTCTATTGCCAAGGGAGTTTGAACGAAAGTAAAGATGAAAGATTTCTTGAAATAGACATGAATTAAGAAAAGAATAAGAATTGTTACAAGAAAGAAACTTGAGGCTAAATAAAGATCTAAAGTCTTCAGCACCGAAGGTAAAATGTACAGGAATGCGGGTTGGTATTGCAGTGGGTGACTCAAGGAGAAATTACGGAAGAAGAAAAAGTGGAAACAAGTTAGATAATCAAGATGTTTTGTGGGTAAGAAAAAAAGAAAGGTGGTGCAAAGAAGGAGTAGAAAAAAACCTGATAAGAAACTTAATTAACTTGAAGCGTGAATGTAGGTGGGACAGAGATGACTGGGGCAGATATTGGAAGGGCGTCAAACAAAAGTTAAATTTCCCTTGCAGCTTTTGTGCAATGGCTTGAGGTGTTTTTAACTCACTTCATTCTTTATTTAACATGTGGAGGAAAATATGCTTAAATGCTTTCAAATGAACTGGAATTCTAAAAAAGAACTAAATATTTACACAAATTTATTAGAAATGCAACAATAAAACCCATAAAGTACTTTCTCTGGAGCTATGACAAAAATTTCCTTCAATAAGTGGGACTACAAAGGGAGAGAGCCAGTCATTAAGACAGAGACAAACAGACAGACATAGAAGACACTGCATATGATAAGATATAGAAAATGAAAAAAAATGGAGGGGTGATAAGATCAAAGAGAGAGAGAGAGAGAGAGAGAGAGAGAGAGAGAGAGAGGAGGCACGGCAAAATCAATAAGAAGGAAGTGTGAGATTAGACAGAGATAGACAGAGAGGGACAGGGAGAGAGAAAGAGAGACAGAGAGAGGGAGTCATGCATTCCTACTCGAAAAGAAAAGTCCCCTAAGGACTCCGAGGCGTCAGTCAGAGCTCTTATCAAATTTGCTTTTGAAATTGATCTTTTGCCCAAAGACACTTGATTTGCAGGCGGACCAAAGAACAGATCCCGAGAGCAAGACAGAGGCTGAAAATAGAAATCTTGATATGCGGAAATGCTCATCGAAAGTTCGTCATACTGCTTGCTTTTGGCATACATATGAGAACATGTATACACGAAAATATCTCTCACTCTTCCTCTCTATTTATCTGTCTGTCTATCTATCATATCTTTAATAAAATATGCAATTATAGAAATATATATATATATATATATATATATATATATATATATATATATATATATATATATATATATATATATATATATATATATATATATATATATATATATATATATATATATATATATATATATACTATATATATATATATATATATATATATATATATATACGTATATATATATATATGTGTGTGTGTGTGTGGTGTGTGTGTGTATGTGTGTGTGTGTGTTGTTTGTATGTCAGAGTCAGTGGCTAAACAAAGGGCTCTCCATTAAGAAAGGCTCACAGGATCAGATGTAATGAATGGAGAAAAGGGGAATTCATGGCCGAGTGACAGCAGCACAGAATGGCTGGAGTACAAAAGTCAAGAGAGGTAAAGGGGGCGGAAAGCAGAGGAGAAAAGGTATAATACGAAAAGTCATTTTCAAACGGAATGAGAGACGGCCGGTGAGAGAACTCAGCACGAGAGAATAAAAATCAGTGCATTTCAGTTCCTGTCTAACTCTCTGTCTATGTAATCCTTTCTTCCGTTAATAACCCATTTAAAAGCGCCTAACTTGGAAAAGCAAGTAAATACAATGAAAATACGTAAAAATACCGAAAACCCTAGCCTGGCTGTAAACCTCAATACCATGTAACTTGTATGGTGTAACAGAATATCAAAGTAAGGAAAAAATGGCATAAAAGGTTGTCAGAGCAGCGAAATTGAAGCTGCATCAGAAAATAAAACAGCGAAATGCTCCTTTGAGATTTGCAGCATGTCACTGCTGTTAATAACTGATCCAAGGAGGGGGTTACAGAGCACAACACACTGATTCCTCTTCAGGTGTTTCAAAATTAAAGGAGGAGACTGGAAGAATAAATGATGCAAGTGTCGGTTCGCTGTGGTCATGGTATTTCTTTTCTCTACATTTTGTAAAATGGGTGACATTTTAACAGAATACAGATCGCCCACGTCTTCAGATTTTCTGCCTTCTTCCTCTATACAAACTGGGTCGTGAGTTGAGCGCTACTAGAGCTACGCAGGGAGGGGTTGGGGAGTTGGCTCCACTACATCATATCGTTCTTTATTAAAAAAAATATAGATCACTCTTAAAGTAAAAAAATCAAGCATAAAAGTAGAAAATTATGCACATATCTAGGGATAAGATAGAACTGTTTCTTTGGGAAACATCAAAATGAGTACTTCAGTGTGAGCAACCGATATATATTTGTGATTAGTATTTCTTCTCAGATTAGCTCTGGTTATCTGCTACTGCTCAAAGGGAATAATGCTTCCAAAGCGTTACTGATGAATCATACAGTACTTAAAAAATTAGTTTTATGTTGATTGTAGTTACCTATTTAAGATTCAAACACTGCAAGATTCCAAACTTAGTATAACACAAGTTATTATTATCATTATTAGTGTAGTCCTGTGCCTTATATCTTCGTAACAGAACAAGGAAGTGTAGCAGGACAAGGAAGTGTAGATTCAGTTTTGTCTCAGTATCCAGGTGGTGAGTATAGATATTTTCTTTGTGTGTGTGTAACAGTGTGGGTTAGTTGAGGGAGGCCTACAGATCCCCAAATACTTATTTATATGCAAGCCAGTGAGTATCTGCTAGTTTAGTTCAAATAACTGTAACTGATTTCCGCATTAATTGCAAAGTTCTTTGTTACAAGTAAAACTCGTAATTTCGCAAAACCAGATTAGGTTTTCTTTGTTTAAACTGTTCATCTTCAAATTTCATGTATCCCTCCTCCATCAATTCACAGTTATTGTAAAAGCTATGAATACCACTGCTCTTAACTAAATAAAGGTATTTTGATTTGAGTTCCTAGTAAACCATATCATTCATATTCACACGCACATACATACATACATATGTTCAATACATCACATATATACATACATATCCATATATATATATATATATATATATATATATATATATATATATATATATATATATATATATATATACATATATATAAATATATATATTATATGAAATATATATAAACAGTCTATATATACGGAATTTAATTATATAATATATATATATATATATATATATATATATATATATATCTGTGTGTGCGCGTGGGAACATGTTTGGTAATATAATGCAATCACGATAAAACTAAGAAAGAAAAACACTAGGTTCAAAGATTTCCTATAACATGCAACCACATGGCCGTCATCTAGTGTAACCGTTTTGATTTTTTAAAATAATCGCTTTTGTAGTCAGGTCATTCTATACTGCATGAATCAAATTTCACGCGGAAGACAAACAGTCACCCAGACTCTTTAGTTATCTTTGTGCAGAGAGAGAGAGAGAGAGAGAGAGATGAAATCATTAGTAGTGTAAAATCAATAAGTGATTCAGGAAGGTAGTGTGTTAGATCATGGAGGGAAGTGTTGGACTGAAGAGATTAGAAAATATCAGAGAACAAAAGGTTATAAGGGGTGTATTAAGAAACAAAGAAAGAAAGGCAGAGATGTCAGATCAATGAGAGAAAGAGAAAGAAAGAGATTGGAAAGGGTATAAACTCCGAAACGGAAGTTATGATTCGCCTTAAATACCAAAAGAATTGGTCCAATGAATTTATGACATTTTCCATCGATCACAGAATTTCCGCTGCAACTTCCGGTATTATTTTCCCTTTATGTGTCTTGGATCACGTCCAAAATCGGATAAATATGGGAACAGAAACAATATAAAGAACGGGATTTAGACAATAATCCTAATCTTCCCAAAACCAGTTACTGACACGGAAGCGGGAAAGAATGTCGTAATAGATTTTCTCTCCTGTGTCTGATGTTCTTTTTCTCGACTAATATCTGTAATAAGCTACAATAAATAGTGAAAAAAGAATCGTACGGTCTTGTTTACTCTCTGGGAACGCTGTCATTGTCTCCAGCATTTACCAATGTTTGTATGTTATACGCCATATGTTTTGACATCATTACGTTTATATGGATGACCTTTTCATGTCGATACCATTCTTCCTTTTGCTAGCGGAATACGTCTTGTCAACTTATCTATTTGTCCATCTATCCAGCAACCTGTAAGTATCTCTTCCTATAAAGCAAGCAATCAAGCAAGCAAACATTCTTGCATCATCCGACTATGTCATCATTTGGCTGCAGTAGCTGTAGCAGACAAAAAGAAGACGGGAAACGAGAATTCTAAACAAAGACGGACTCTCTAAGTTTTTGCTGCAGCAAATAAAACAAAAATGAAATAAATACATCGTTGCAATTCTGTTTTTGCAGCAGTGCAAGGCACAATTAAGAATGGAAACAAATGCACAGACGTTTTGCAGCAAAAGCTGAAGCAATAAATTAATTAATACTGAAATGGAGTTCCAACTTCAACAGAGAAGGGAATCACTACAAAGCTGCAGTACTAAGCTTGTGCTGCAGAGATACAAACAAATTCAAATTCCATGCAAAGCTTCTAAGATTTTATTGCAGCTGTTGCCAAACAGAAAATGGAGCTAAAGAAAATTACAAAGGTTTTAGCACCCAAGCTTTGACAGGCGCAACAAGAAAAACTAATCCAAGCAAAGATGGTGTTCTGGGCACTTCAAGGCATGAGTAGTCAAAACAAGGAAGATCAAAGTTTTGTAGAACCATCAAACAAAAAGAAACCAATACAACGAAAGAATTTCAGAGATTTTGCAACATCATCGGAAACAACGAAGAATGTGCCAAAATGAAGATATGAGCTCTAAGCTTGAATAATAACAATAAACAAATAATTAGTCACCAGCTAAGAAAAATTTAAACAGCTCTCAGCTATTGTTCGCAAGAGATGCAGAGGAGGAATCTGCACAACGGTAGGGCTGCATGGCTTTTTACAGGAAAACCTACAAGGAAGGAAATAAAACAAAGAGGCTCTCTACGTTTTTGGAGCGTGACAGAGACACAGAAAGTTTTTGGAGCGTGACAGAGGCACAGAAAGAGCAATTTAAGGATAGACAGGGCTCGACCCTTCAGCTAGATCTCTAAAGTTTGCATCAACCTCAAACACAAACAAGGAATTCCAGTTAAGTTGGACCTACACGCTTCAGCAGCAGCAGCAGCAGCAACAGGCAATAAAGATGGACGAACACAAATAAACTGAAACCCTTAGTTTTTTTAGCAGCAGTAAAAGACTCTCCATAAAAGGGGGAATCTAAACAGGCCCGAAGCTCTTGAGTTCCGGACCTTTGTTTTCTCAGCATCAATAGAGGATCACTCGAGCATCCATTTGCATCCAGGTGAATAACATTGAGCCCTGATGCAATAACTAACATTTTCTTCGAAAAGCAAAGATATAGCATTAACTTTTCAGAATTTCCTCCTTACGTATTTAGGTAAACTATTCCTCGAGAGTTTTGGCCCCGATCCAGACGTGTTTATTGGAGTTGTTACTTTAAGTTGTTTATATCGAAAAGGATAAAATCACATTGAGTCGAATTCCATTAAAATGCTAGTAAGTGGACTAGAAAGAATTATTATTATTATAAAAAGGTTACACGATTACAATAACCATCATGAAACATAAAACTAACAAAACGAGTTTTAACACGACTAACAAAATCTAAAACGAGCAGACAGAAAAGATGAGAATGATAGATCTCACTCCAGCGTCCATGCTATCTCTGAATGTTTGTTCAAAACTTTTTCTTTACGGTCAATAATCATTATGAAATATCTAATCTCCAAAGTGCACTTGCGACAGATATCATGTTGAAAAAGAAGCGAATACACCTTCGATATTTTGGGGACTCTCCTGAACCTACATTTTTGTATTCATTGAAAGTCGTATATGCTTTCGGTTTCTGGCAGGGAGTCCATAAAAAGTATTGAGGTGGAATTTATACATTCATCTATACGCACACGCATACTAACAATACGTACTGCAATGCATGTAGCTAATGTGTACCATACATGCGTTTATTATTAAGTAAGGTTCTTGATGCGTTCATGTTGATGTGTGTGTACACACACACACACACACACACACACACACACACACAACACATATATATATATATATATATATATATATATATATACTATATATACACACACATGATATATATATATATATATATATATATATATATATACATATCTTGCACACGTACAGAAGTTTCCTAAAATACTTTAAAATAGAAGCCTTTTTTTTTAACCAGAGATGGGAAAATATACTGAAAAGGAGATAAATGGAACGAAAAACAGATTGCCCTATAACTGGTAAAGACAAAAGTGTAAGAATCAATTAAAACAAAAGAAGTCAGGTTATCGTAAGGTCTAGAATTACTGTTTGTAGGTAGACAAAGATTATTGCACTGGATCTGAATATAAATAATACCGTTAGTCAAGCGAAAAGATTTGACACTGAATATATTTCACGGAGGGTGTTACTGACCTTAAACGGGAATACTATGTATGTGTTATTTGTAAAACTCTGGGGATGACATCTATTACCTAATTTCTCAGAAGAGAAAAAACCTATTCAGAAAATAAACCATCCAGTTATAATGATTATTCCTCGGAAAATCATAAGCAAATATGACTGTCTTCGAGGTTAAATTTCACCCAAAAACTATCTAGCCCTTGTGATTGTTACGTAGTTTATGTTATGCTCAAGGAGATCCTCATAAGTGTTCAATTGGTCCTTTGGATACCTTGTGGTTACACCAGTGTTTTTTGAGTTTGACGAGTTCCTCGCTGACCGAGTGGTTTTCGAGCTGGGTTGCCAATCCGGAATCAGAGAAATTTATTTCTGGTGATAGAAGTTCATTTCTCGATATAGTGTGGTTCGGATCCCACAATAAGCTGTAGGTCCCGTTGCTAGGTGACCAATTGGTTCCTAGCCACGTAAAAATATCTAATCCTTCGAGGCAGCCCTAGAAGAGCTATTAATCAGCTCAGTGGTCTGGTAAAACTAAAATATACTTATTTGTGTTTGACGAACATAACAAGCGCCCTTGCACGCATATTTTAGATATTTGAATTAGCTGCAATGCCTTCTTCCGAAAACTATTCTTAGAATTATCTTAAGGTGAAATTGCAGTAAGTTTCCCAAGTAAAGAAGAGCACCTTGCAAAGAAAGCCTGGGCAAACCAAAATATCCATATGCACTAGCAAGAAAACCAAAAAGAAAAATAAGCTCAAGCGTGAGGAAATCAACAAACGTGTAAATGAAAAACACACACACATATATATATATATATATATATATATATATATATATATATATATATATATATATATATATATATGAAAGACCGGAAAAGCAACCGGATTCAAGCTAGCCAAGGAAGACGAAGTAGACTCACTTCCGTTGTTTGTTTTTTCCTAAGCCTTCATCTTCTGTCCCCACAAGAACCAAGTCTAACCCTTGTGATCTTTTTCTTCCTCTCTCATTTATTCCCTGGTCTCGTTAGATACGGTCACTGGGTTTCCCATACCTTTCCAATTAGCATTAGCGTCTACATTAAAGAAAAAATAAAGAACTTATGAGGTATGGGATTATCTTTAAAAATGCGGTTTTCTTTAATATAGCTAACCACTTAGTATATCATTTTATCCTGCCGTACATTATGAATAGGATACCACCCGACGCAGTTTGACAAATAAAATATCAACTGGCTATCATATAGGGATATATAATATAATATATATAATATATATATATATATTATATATACATATAATATATATATATATATATATATTAATATATAGATATGCACTTTTATCACACCAACGTTAGATTCATATACATGCATTAGGTACAAATGTCCTTTAATATGTAATTCGCTCTATCTCGGTAAATCAATATTATTTTCATAAGTTAACCGAAGGGGAATTTTTAGTTAATATATTATTCAACTAAAAAATTTTCCTTCTACATATATCAAAAATATTTTGGATTAATTCCAAGGTAGAGCGAATTAGATATTAAAGGACATATAGTTAATGCATATATATATATATACATATATATATATATATATATATATATATATATATATATATATATATATGTATATACATATATACACATATATTATATATATATATATATATATATATATTACATATATATATATATATATATATATATATATATATATATATATATATATATATATATATATATATATAGGCTTTAGACTACGTTGCTAACATTAGCGTCATGATAGTGCTTTGTTGGTAATAAACCAAAAAATTGAAATATTGCCTAATATCTGACAACACTTTGAAGCTACCAATTCGGAGTGATCCTTAGTCCGTTTCTTTTCATTCTATTTATGCTACTGACCAAACACCATTGGATATTGAATGTATAGTTTCTAGTGTGTCTTCTGACCATTATTAAAGCAATATCACCAGGGTTATTTTAAAAAACCACATATTGTCATGTTACATACAAGTAAAATCTTCAAAAGGATACACCATTACCCTTCGATGAGCATAGCATATATATACTACATTATATTTTGGGGTAGACTGGTTTAGTGGAAAGAGTGGACGGCGGTGTACTGTTGTGAAGAGTGCGTCATTCTGAAGAGCCACATAGCAAGAGAGGAAGAGTTAGAAAGTTTGGTTAGTTAAAGCGAAAGAGATATCGGAAAGTAAATGAATTAGTACCTGCCATGAGTTTGAATGCGTGGACGACAGATGTGAGTGGCGCAGTGTATAAAGGGGTATTTCGTGCTCTGTTGATGAGCCATCTGATGCTAAAACACCGAAGACATCTAACAAAGTAAACATAAAAGCTGAAGAAAGTGAACCACAATTATTCAAAGTCCGACTAAAACCAGTACAGCAGGTACAGGACAGCTCCTTTTATTTCTTCTTTGGCCTTGGCTAAACACACATATATATTATAATATATATATATATATATATATATATATATATATATATATATATATATATATATATATATATACATATATATATATATATATATATATATATATATATTATATTTAGCCAAGGCCAAAGGAATAAGAAAAGAAGGAGCTGCCCCTATACCTGATATACAGGTTTTAGTCGACTTTGAATTAATAAGTGGTTCAATTTTCTTCAGCTTTTATGTTGCTTGTAGATGTCTTCCGTGTTTTTAGCATTGTGTCTCGAAAATGTTTTGAAATTACACGAAAACGCTTGGTACGCCTTCTCTTATTTTTTCTGTGGCCTTGGCTAAATATATTGTCTTGTCACACGCGCTATTTAGTGACATATAGCCATATAAATATATATATATATATATATATATATATATATATATATATACTATATATATATATATATATATATATATACAATGCACAAGCTAGCTAAATTCTTTCATTTCCTGGAATTTAGATGAACTGCTTTGAGAGCTCTCCCTTTAACAGCTTTCGCATTATAAATATATTTCCACAGGTCTCTTAATGGTTTTGCATGACGTGGCAATAAAACAAAGTGGAGTATATTAAATCGTCTTTTCTTACGTAATACAATGCGTTATGAAATATGATAGCACTTTCATTTCCACGTTAGGGGAAGGTACCACTAATGAAAAATACAAAATAATCACCGACCGAAAATCTCTCTCTCTCTCTCTCTCTCTCTCTCTCTCTCTCCTCTCTCTGACGTAGCTGACACTTGCTAGTATACAGTAAGATAGCACATAACAGAGAGTTTTCTGATATTCTTCAGGCTTACGAAAACTGTTACAAGAATACTAGCCCATAAATGAAACGAGAGAAAGAAAAAACTAGACACTGAAAGAGACGATTGATGGCAAAATATATATCATATATATATATATATATATATATATATTATATATTATATATATATATAAATATATATATAAAGAGTTCTTCTTTTAGGCAGATCTAGCGAAACATTTGACCAACAAAAAGCTTGAAAGCGAAATGAAATAAACAAAAAGGATTAATAAGTCTCTACTGTCACCGTTTCCATTCTATAAAAGAATATAGCTCTAATATTTCTTTGTCAGCCTCAAGTTTTCAATCCAGTCCTTTTACAAATTATAATAGAAAATTTACTGGATAAGGAATTGTTTTCCTGCTTGATCGTCAGGAATAACATGGTTATACTGGGTTACGATAAACTACAACGACATTTTAATTTTGTCTATTAAATGCCCATACCTTCCAGGATAGCAGACACGAATCACTCACAGTTCAAGCAGGAGAGATCCCCTTGTCAAATAGTAGACAGCCCCAAAGGGCAGAAACATTCTGTTTTGAATGCTGCCACTCATTTCCTGTATGTCATTTTCAGGCTATTAGTCACGTATCCACAATAATTTTCCCGCTAGTCACCTGGTCAGCTATTCTATCATACAGCAACTCAGTATCTCACTTAATAATTTTCCATTGGTATGTTTAATTTTTATTAACTTCCTTAAAAGTCGACCAACTTCGGTTTGTATCTCTTCTTTATAACGTTCAGGTAGAGGAAGCAATGGCACACATTTTTTAGCAACGTATGTAACGGAGGAGTGTTCCATTAAATTTTCATAAATAATTTTAATTAAACATTCAGGAACTGAATGTAGTAATTTAAACCCCATCTCGAAATTATTACGTGATAAGGTGTCTTACATCACCGGTAAACATGTTTGTTGATATAATTTCTAGTTCATACCCCAAATCAAAAGATGATATTTCCCTTTCGTGCCATGAAATTTATAAGATTGGGGTATATTACAAAATAGATTACGTATGATGGATGATACCTATTTACACACATTATTCAATTTATGCCATGGATCTTATTACCAAATGCTTCACATAAATATGTATTCACTCATTCGGCTTCAATATAAACAAATCTGGCGGAAACCCAAAAGCCAATAGGACAATTTTTAATTCCAGTTACTGTTTATGAGAACAACAGTCTTGAGTCCCTTTTCCAAAAGACAACCCGAATAACCCGACTACTGACGGACCTCGGTGGCCATCTGTATATTGGAAGAGGTGATTACGGACCGAGATGAGTTTTGCAAACGCCTGTCGAACTGATGGAACTCTTTCGGGAAGCGAAGCCGACGAAAGGAAGCATCCAGAGGAAGGAGACCGAATGAAAACGGGGACGGAATAAATAGGATGCAAGGGAGACTATGGACGGGAAATGAAGTAGTTTACGGCCAAAGGATAGCAGCAGGGACAGGCAGAGACACACGCGGAGACTAAGTAATCAGTGGGAGAGACAGGGAGACGGATAGAGGGAACGTGGCGGCAAAGAGATGAGGGAGTGACTATGATCAAGAGGGGAAAAATAAATTCTTATACTAATACTAACAATGATAGTTATTCTTGAGAGAGAGAGAGAGAGAGAGAGAGAGAGAGAGAGAGAGAGAGAGAGAGAGAGAGAGAGTTAATTATATAAAATTTACAGAATTCAGTAAGTATGTTAAACGGATAAAGGAATAGCCCACTGGGTTGTAATAATTTGTGTTTTCGTTCCAGTCGTTCCACATCCGAGAATTAATTCCGTGAAGTGATCTTATGGAATGTTTTGTCACATAAACCCCTAAATCTTCTCCCTACCCAAGAAACATAGCGCTAGATTCCATACAAATGTCTATTAATTAAAAGCCAAAAATTCTACATCACTTTTCATTGTGATGGGTACGAATAACTTTCACTTTATACCTCTCTCTCTCTCTCTCTCTCTCTCTCTCTCTCTCTCTCTCTCTCTCTCTCTCTCATTGCAGATCAAATTGTGGATCACGTAGATAGCAACAACTTGTTAAACCGCCAACACGGTTTCAAACAAAGCAGATCCTGCCTATCAAACCTCTTTAAGAGTTTTTTCATAAAATGCTTGGTATTTACGACAGTTGTAGAGCAATAGATATACTCTAATTAGATTTCCAAAAGGCCTTTGACAAAGTTCCACACAAGAAACTAATGACAAAAGTTAGAGCTTTAGGAATTGTAGGATAAATGGCGGACTGGATCGAAGGCTGGCTAACTTCTAGAAAACAGAGTCGTAATAAATGGTGAAGAATCAGAATGGGCAAATGTAATAAGCGGAGTTCTTTAGGGTTCTGTCTTTGGCCCTCTCTTGTTTTTTATTTACATTAATGACATTGATGTAGGCTTAACTAGCCGGATAGCCAAATTTGCAGATGACACCAAACTAGATGTAAATGCAGCAGACCCAGATGCAATGGAAAGTTTAAGAAATTACCTAATGAGAATAGGAGAGTGGTAAAAAAAATGGCAAATGCCCTTTAACGTGGATAAGTGTAAAATGTTACAAATAGGAACAAACAACCTTCATGCCAGCTACATACTTCTTGAGAATGACATAAATAGTGTAGAGCAAGAGGAGGACCTTGGAGTCATTATTATCAAGGACATAAAATCCACAAAACAGTGCATAAAAGCTCAAAAGAAGGCACAGAAACTAGTGGGATACATAAAGAGCCAGTTCAGATACAGAAATAAGGAAACAGTGCTGCAGCTCTACACATCAATAGTTAGACCACATCTTGAATATGCAGTCCATTTGGTCACTAACACTAAGAAAGGACATAAATAGACTAGAATGGGTACAAGCAAGAGCCACAAAGTTAATTCCATCCATCAGGCAAATAGGTTATCGAAGACGACTAGAGAGCCTGAACATGTGTGACTTAGAAACACGACGATTGCTAGGACAACTAATAGATACATTTAAAATACTGAAAGGCATAAAAGTAGACAGTGACCTATTAACGTTAAATGATAACCAGAAAAGAAATAATGAATAGAAACTAGAACTGAAGAGATAAAACACATCCCACTGTGGGAACTTCTTTACATACAAGATATGTGACACATGGAATAAACCAAGATGTTTCTTCGGATAGACTAACAAGTCTTTGAGACATCCTAATCCTTGTAACGCTCTCTCTCTCTCTCTCTCTCTCTCTCTCTCTCTCTCTCTCTCTCTCTCTCACCTTCAAAAATCAAAATCTCGGCACTTTCCCCCTTCGCCAATTTCCCCTTAGTTAAAGGTTAGAAACGTCTTTTATCTAGTTTTCTCTCGGAAGCTTCATCCACGGTTTCCAATTTGACCATCGTGCATTTCCCTCAATTTTCCATCCTTACAATTCCCATTCTATCCACCCAGCTCCTCCCCCCTTGTGTAAATATTTATCCTTTGTACAAAGGCAACGGTCATCTATATGTTCCCTAGAGATGCCCCCACTAAAAACTTTGAGTATTACAAGTAAAGGCTTCGTGATCCTGACTAACGTTTCTGATGTTGAGTAATCTTGGAAAAGCCTTCTCTTTTATGCTAGCTTTTTATGTCAGTCATAAAACAGTATCTGGGATCTTTTCATAAAATTGGAAGGGAGGATGATTTCTTATTGAAAGACAAAATACCACAGCTTGTAACATACATTTACCAATCTTCTAGTATATTACGTTATTCATATAGAGACTTTATTTGTTGCTAGGTTTCGCCTATATGGAATGAAAGCAGAAATTAGTATCTGACTAAATAACGATAACTATAATACAGATATTGATCTATAGATAAAAAAAACTGACTTCTCTCCATGTGAGCTGCCAATCCGCTTCAAACCTTTGTTGTTTAGCACTGGAACTGTACAAGGGAAAAAATGCATTTTATTTTTTAAGGAAGACCTATTAAGGACACGGACAAAGAGACGTAAAAAATCAATACTTTGTGTGTGTGTGTGTGGTGCGCCATCTACTAAGTGTCCTGTGCGTGTTTTGTGAGGAGAGAGAGAAGAGAGAGAGAGAGAGAGAGAGAGAGAGAGAGAGAGAGAGTTGTTGGAACTGTGGAGAATTCGGTGATCCTTCCAATAAAGGGTAAAGTGATGAGCCAATGGGTTGCGATGATTGTGTATTCGTTCCAGTCATTTCATGGACGAGAGCTCATTCCATTCAATTTCAGTCCCATGAAGCGATTTCTCATGAAATGTCTTCCTCCGAGTATCTCTTTAATCCTCTCTATTTACGAAATTTAGCAGAGGATTTCATATAGATTTAAAGGAATTTCATGGAAGCCAATGAACATTACTCACTTAGTATGTATTTCTCCTTCCTCCCTCTCTGTGATAGGAACAAATGATTTTGAGCTCACTTCTTAATTCTTTTCTTTGCTCAGGTGCTAATCTCTCTCTCTCTCTCCTCTCTCTCTCTCTCTCTCTCTCTCTCTCTCTCTCTCATTAAAAGATTCAAGACTCTCTCCTCTTGCAATTCATGTTTGTTATGTTTATCATTTCTTTTTCACATGTAAGGTTCAGCCCGCCTCTCAACTTTGCCATCAAGTATTTCCTTCAATTTTCCACCTCTCTGCTTGACTGCCCCGCGTTTCTAGCTTTGCCATTCCCAAGCCTGTCCCATTCAGTCTGCTCGTGCAATGTACAAATATTTAGAGGTTGTACACAGGGAATGTTCATATACATTTTCTTTAGAAGCACTTGCACCAAAAACTTTGAGCTCTTCAAATAAAGGTTTGGAGTCCTGGCTAAGATTTCAGCTGGAGAGTAATCTCGAAAAAGGGCTGTTTCAATTTGCGTTTTATGCTGTTCATAAAAAGCTCCTGGGTAGGGCTGCACAGAATGTAAATGGAAGATGTTAAGTTTTTGTTTTTTTTATCTTTGCTTTCACTGAGTAGTAACGTTTCACTGCCTGTCTTGTACACTCTGGAGATTTTTGTTTGCAATTCTCAGAGATTATTATTAGTCTGTTGCTTGGCTTTGCCTGCGTGGAATGAAAAAGGAAATAGATACGGTGTTACTAAATGACAATATCAAATACTTCCAGCTATACAGAAATTCCCGTAAAGATGATAAATGGACTTCATAGTGCTGGATGTGACGGGAAACTGCCTCAGGCCTTTCTTACCAAGCATTTGAATGGGGCCACGAAAAATACGATTTTCTTCTGTGTAGTGCTATTGAGGACTCGCCATTAAGAGACAAACATAAACACAGTGGTTGTGTGTGCGTGTGTGTTTGAGAAAGACAGAAACCCAAACAAAGACTGTCAGTTAGGGAGGGAGGGGAGATAAGGTTAGCGGAAGTTTATAGAATTTGGTGATGTTTCCAATGAAGGTAAAGGTATGAACAAGCGTGTTGCAATTCTGAATTCATTTCAGTCATTTCATAAGTGGAGTTCATTTCCATTCAATTTCAATTCCATGAATTGATTTCATGAAATATGTTCGACTCAGTATCTTCTTAATCTCCTCATACTCAGGAAATTCAGAGAAGGATTCTGTATACGTTTGAAATGGTGATGATGAAATTGCTGATGATTGAATCCATTCTCTCTCTCTCTCTCTCTCTCTCTCTCTCTCTCTCTCTCTCTCTCTCTCTCTTCTCTTCTCTTTTATTCGCTTTTCTCCGGATGATTCAGCCACAGCTTTCAATTTTGCCGTCGAGTATTTCCCTCAATTTTCCACCTCTCCGCTCCACTGGTAGTGGCCGTTTTCAGCTTCGCCCTTCTCAAGGCTGCCCCATTCAGTCTGCTCGTACCTCCATGTGTAAATATTTATGGTTTGTACCAAGGCAATAGTCATCCATATTTTTTTTCCCTGAACCATCTCCGCAGTAAAAAAAAATTAAAACAAGTTCTATTTGCTGAGGGTTAGGAATTCCATTCAACGTTTTAGAACTGAGTAATCTCCGGAAAGCATTTTGTGTGTGCGTGTGTGTGTGTGTGTGTGTGTGTGTGTGTCTTTTTCTTTTTTCTTTTAGGGTTATTACCACCTTCCATAAAAAAAAATTTCTGGGTTCATATAAATGGGATGAAACGCGAAGATCTAATCTCAGTAAATGACCATATATGACACTATCCGCTATACAAAAATTTCCCCAAAAATACAGGATAACTTCATAAATAATCGAGATATGAATTCGACCTATCCCTTTATTGTCAAGTATTTTATCGAAATGGACGTAATAACGCCAAACAAAATAGAGAAAAGACTATGTGAATGAGAGAGAGAGAGAGAGAGAGAGAGAGAGAGAGAGCCCAAAACCCCATCTGCGAGAATGACCATCGCATTTGCAATGAAATACACCGTCCAAATATAGTTCTAATTAAGGAACAAGTTGTTGAGCAAACGTTACATTGACAGGGCTGCTTTATGCCTTCCTCTCTCGCCTTGCTATGTACGAGGACTTTACACTGTGATGGAACAGAAGTGATACGCAAACGCACACATACATATAATACTATAGATAATTATATATATAATATATATATCGATATATATAGTATATATTATATAAATATCTATATATATATACATATACATATATATATATATATCTATATAAATACATATATAATATAATATATCCATATACATATTACATATACATATAGATATATTATTATGATATATAATATACACACATATATATAATATATATATATAGATATATATATATATATATATATATAGATATATATATATATATATATATAAAAATTACGTTTCTGATTATGACATCAGGCAATACTTCCTGAAAGCATGCAGAAATGTGTGCGCGTATATACGCGTCTCTTATAAAAAATCTACAAATATTAAAAAAAGATGGGAACTTCATACATGAAATAGAACAGAAAGGAAATCTGTACATCACAATAACTCAACAAGCATTAGATATATACGCCCGTGTGTCATTCTCCAACTATACAGTAACGACGGGTGTGAAACCCGTCCAAAAAAGAAGCTATGAGTGTTAGGGTGTTAAGTTAGAGGATGTCGTATCGCATTGAGGCTCGGGCTAATAAACAGATGGTAAATTTATGTTGATGATATTGTACATGGAGCTGACATGATACAATAAGGGCAAAATGCAGAGAGAACAGCCCATAAAACAGACAGGCGCCATAAATGCTATAAATGCCGACATTTATTCAATCTGACAGTGGAGCTAATAAATAAAAAAACGAGGCAGTCAATCTCCGATAATGAATCGAACGCTTGTTACTGATGTAGCGAGAACAGAAATACACTGCTTTATGTGAACACTTCCCCCCAGCCTTCAGTGACTTAATTAAAGGCTTACATTAGCTACGCTGCGTGATTAACAACAGATCAACCTCAAGTAACTTCCGGGGCGATGAGCTGAGTGGTGCCATCTCACTGTCATTTGTTTGTTCTCGGAGATGTCTCCAAATGAATAGACGGATGGTGCTTCAGTTTGGTTGGTATATTATGTAGAATTACATGCAGCTAAACTGAAATATATACGCACATAAGCAAGTAATTTTATAGACATATATACAACACTTGAGTAAGGAAAATATATTTTTTGAGCTCAGAAAGAACAAAGAGCATAGAAGAAAGCTTATACAGTTTAAAAACACTGGTGAAGATATAAGTGAATATTTGATAAACAATGCTATCTTGTTTCTCTTATGAATACTAAGAAAAATATATATATACTATATATATATATATATATATATATACATTATATATTCTATATATATATATCATATATATAATATATACATATATATTTATATATATATATATATATATATATATATAATATTATATAATAATATAAATATATATATATATATATTAATATATATATGAGTGTGAGTGTGCGTGTGTACAAAACATATGTAAAAATTCACATATATACATAATGCGTATATAGCTATATATATATATATATATATAATATATTATAATTATTAATAATAATTAATTATGCGTATATATAATAATATAATTATATATATATATATATTATATATATATATATAATAATATATATAATTAAAATCCTGTGGGTGTATCCAGAAATTCCCTCCCCACTCAGCATTACAAAAGACTCGAAAGATTTTTCTCTTGGTGAAAAACATTTTCGTCCTCCGGGAGAGCAACTCTTTGTCACTGGATCGAAAAATGTGGCGACAAAGATTATAGATTGCCGGAAGAAAAACCTAACAGGGTTGACTAAATCTTTTGTTATGTGGAGAGAGGGGAGAGAGAGAGAGAGGAGGAAAGGAGACGAGAGAGAGAGAGAGAGAGAGAGAGAGAGAGAAAAGGGGATGAACCCTTTCGGTACTCGACCATTCAAGTTAAAATGTGAAATCCATGTGGGCTTCCTAAAAGCTGCGTCAGTGCTATGGCTCTATGGTTGATTGGCTAATGTTTATCGCGTGCTGACGACACAACATCAAAGGCCGTCAACGTTGAGAAAATGTATGTATGAGTGTGTGTGTGTATGTGCCGTGTGTGTATATATATATATATATATATATATAATATATATATAGATATATATATATATATGTGTATATATAATGTGTGTGTGTGATTGTAGGAAATACATCATTGTCACTGATATTTTATTTATAAATACTGACATACAGCTATTTTTCTATTTATCTGTATCAGTATTTATTGAATTAAAATATGCAAACCACCATCCCCTTTTTATAAGGAACCTTAGATTGTAATTATGCCTTTTCGGACTTGTTACATATAATAATAATAATAATAATAATAATAATAATAATAATAATAATAATAATAATAATGATATAGAGAATAGAATATCGAGTTTATAAGAGGAGAAAGTACTAGTAAACGGTGATAGAACAAGAATTTCATCAAGCCAGAAGATATTACCTGCCCGTGAGATGTGCGTTGCTGTTACAGAATGAAAGAACACACACACAAGCAAACAAACACACACACACACACACACAGAAAATGTTTTGCCTGATGAATGCAATCCAAACAGAACTGAAGATACGTGAACTAACTCCATTCATATTACGAATAGATGGAACGGCGTTTCATAAAACTATCCCCAAAGCAATACGAAACAAAAATGTGGAACTACATTTGGATGTGATGCAGATAATAATGTTAATGCACAGGAGTAAACAGAGATTAAAGTTATAGAAGTAATCCGTGAAATGAAACGTACACATACGAGGGCTGAAGGACGTAGACTTCGAATAGATCGTTGAAGAATGTGGACTGCAAGCCCAGAGTAGGATGAGAGTTACGGCTCATGAATAAGTGATTGAGGTGAATGAGCACTGAAGCTGCATTGAGTTGTGTTTTCTATTTTTAATCTCGAATGTGTTTATCTTTTTTTATATATATTCCTTCAAGTGAAAGCCTGTTGAATGGCGTGGCCTTGGGAATCTATGTAAAATCGGATATAGATTTCATGTTTTTCTTTTACTGTTATTATTTTCAATGAATACCTATAATTCACATTAAACTTTAAAATTCATGAAAATAGGACATAAAAACTTAATTCAATACAGCATATATTTTACAGTATTAGTCTCTGAACGCAAAAAATATCAGAAAATAAAAAAAAAAAGCAATAGTGAAGCAAAAGTACATTAAAATGCCAATATATCTATAAATATGATTGCAAACCGTCCAGAAAATGAAGGTAATATTGTAAGTACCTTTTCAGAAATTTTGGGTCACAACGCATAACACAGAAACAAACCGCTCTATGACTACACATTTAAGAGTATTTACTAACAAAAAATGAAAACCATATACGGCTGTCCCGCACTTTGTGTTAAAAGAATATCTACAAAGATTGAAAATGAGGTGATTCTCTGTAAATTCATACAAAACTTCGTGCCAGATATAAATAATCCTAGTTAAATCTACATATTTTATGAATGTCAGTGAAGCCATTCCGCGTTAAAATGCACACGATCATTTATTAACCGGTACTAAAAAGAGAACAAACTTACACATATTTTCATTTTTCCATAAAATATCCTTATGCAGAAAACGACTGAAACTTTGCATTCTACTTTTAAGTTTTATCCTGAATATATGCACATTCATACCTTATGCATGCATGTATGTATGTATGTATGTATGTATGTAGTATATATATTATATATATATATATATATATAATATATATATATATATATTAATATATATATATTATATATATATATATATATATAAATTCCTGTCATACAGTAAACTACGACCTGAATTGTTAAAGGAGCAGAAAGACGATAGTAAAACAAACACTCCCAATGCTAGTGAGAAATACTTCAAAGGCAAGGGTCTCACAAAATGACAAACGCAAATGTCCTGGAGATGTCACATTGGACGCTCATAATATGTACATATAAGCAGGGAAAGACTCCGTTTGACGGACCGACATATATTAATTGATGAAGGTAGAATCCCAAAGAATATATTACACGGAGAAATACAAGGAGGGATTTACAGAGTTGGTAGAGTCTTTGTAAATATTCTAACTGAACGTAAGCGAAAAGCCAGATGACCAGAGAGGTTTGTGGTGTTCGTACTGGTGCAGGAAAGTGGAGAGTGTTAGCAAAAGTGAGGTATTGCACACCATAAACGGCATTATCTCAATGTAGCCAGATTAGCAAGTTAGTGCATTTCCTCTTTGAAAAGGTTGATGCCAGAAGAACACAGCATCCCGGTTTTCAGAAAGCGATACCATATTTCTAGAAAAGGCACATTTACAAACAACCCTTCTCTTACTGCTATAAAAAGTATTTTTTTTAAATCATAGAAGAAGACATTTGGTGAAACCATATATTCATTTCCACCTTAATTGTCCATAACAACATTAATACTTAATTATACTGCATATGCAGATATATATATAGATATATATATATATATATATATATATATATATATATATATATATATATGATTATAATAACTTTAGCACGTGATTCATTTATCTCACATATCCACAGGTAAAAAATAAGAGGCGGAGTGTAGGTTCTGACCGGTTTCTACTTTATTTCCAAGCCATTGACGAAGGACTGATACATAGTATTAGAAGTCACAAATATATATACTACAGTGTCCCTTGAGAATTTATTGTAAATTTAAGCCAAATGATTTTTGAAAGCCACTCCTACCTTGCCACCTGCCTTTGGGTGGATCTGCAGTCTCAAACGGTTGTGTGTATGTTCGTCAATACTGTCTCTGTACTATATATATTTGTGACTTCTAATACTATGTATCAGTCTTTCGTCAGTGCTAGGAAATAAAGTCGAAACCGTTTAGGACCTACACCCCGGCTCTTATTTTTCACCAGAGATATATATATATATATATATATATATATATATTATATATATATATACATGTGTGTGCGCGTGGTATATATATATATATATATATATATATATATATAGATATATATAATTATATTGGAAAATGTTGTTTGCGTGTTTGTTTTTCTTGACCGATTTTGATTATATTTTTACCACAGATTCCCCACCCCCTCCCAGTTAGGTTTTAATCAAAATCCGAAATTCGAGGACCGTTTCTATGGGGGGTCATAACCCCTCTCATACCCATCATTTTTACAAATCCACAAGAACGCTATACAAATCTACATTTCTTGACCGATTTTGATGAGATTATAAATATTAAGTCAATGTCAAACCGGGAAAGGTCATGGTTGGGATGGGGTGACATGTAAAATTAATCGAAAATGACAGATATTAGTGTCTAATCCATAGCTTCCGAGATGGTTGAAATGAATAGTGACATTCCCATAGCCCTTCAAGTCCAAGTTCAGCGCTGATAGGAAGGGGTTGGGGTGGGGGAGGGGGGGGGGGACATGTAAACATAAACGAAAATGACAGATGATAGATATTAGCGTCTAATCCATTTTTTTACAGGTCGCTAGGATGATAGGTAGGGGGATATGAGGTGTGGGAAGGTGGTGACATTTGAAAATAATCGAAAACTACAGATATTAGAGTTTAATCCATAGTTTTCGAGGCCGCTGGGATGAATAGAGATACTCTGATGCCTTCATGTCCAGGTTCAGCACCGATAGGAATGGGGGGCAAGAAGTGGGTGACATGTAGTGTCAAAAATGCTGGTAATGTAACTGAAGCAACTATATATCGGTTTTCGTTCAGGGATTACCCGGGTAGATCCGGGCTGGTTACCTAGGGTATATATATATGTGTGTGTGTGAGTGTGTGTGTGTGTGTGTGTGTGAATGCTTGTCCATGTGTGTGCTATGGGTGCGCGTGAGTAGATAATACAATTTACTCTGAAAACTAATTTTGTTTGTCTGTTAAAGAGCTTCCTCACAGTTCCTGGGCATATTCCTGCCAGAGGAGGATATAAAGGACTACGACTAATCCTTTAAAAAAAATTAGAAAAATTTCAACGTGAAAGAAAAAAATTCCAAGCCCTCTAAAATCGCTAGTCAAAGGAGAAAAGGTACTTTACACACACACACACATATATACGTATTATAATATATATATATATATATATATATATATATATATATATATATATATATATATATATATAATATATATATATATGAATAACTTGATCACGAAGTATATAAAACGTGATGCATGTATAAATAAAGTTTTTTTTGCCACGAAGGAAAAAAATGAAAAAGCGAGATAGCCGAGTACTTTCGGTCCTATTCGGACCCTTTACTGTGGCAAAAAAACTTTATTTGTATATATATATATATATATATATATATATATATATATATATATATATATATATATATATATGTTTCATCACCAGCTAACGATTGCGGATCTTATTTCATCATTGGGCAGAATACATGAAGGCAATTTCATTGAATACTACTGGTCTCTTTTGACCTACGCAAAAGCATAAATACATAGCAATTTGTCGGGAGTGCCCAAGGTCACAAAAGAGCTGAACGTCTGGGAACCACAAAATTAACGCAATAAGAAAGTATTATGAAATAAACACAAATAAATATATATATATATATATATATATATATATATATATATATATATATATATATATATATATATATTTACTGCGACCACAATCGCCACGCGAAAGAAATCATTTTCCACTGTGTCAGAGTCTATTATGGTCACCCTGGAACATAAAGGGAATGGCATGGCGATCCTCACGAACCTCAAAGATGCGTCGTAATGCCTCCGTCGGAGTCCTGTCCTGTCCCTGTAATCACTGTCTGAAATTCTCTCTAATTCACGCTGAATTCGAAGTGTCAGAGCGTTGGTCCTCGTCTCTGGTGCGAGTTTATGGTGTTAATTTTGCAAATAACTGGCGAAGAATTTTGTATATCTATTTTATGTATCTTTTTTTTATTGATTTTTCTAATCACTAGAGCGCCCTGAAGGTGATAACTGTCGCGACCTCAAATTAAACCATCAAAGGGTTAACTAGGTATCTCGGAACTCCCTTCTACATCAAATTTTATCGTTAATTGCATTTCAAATAGTCTTCACACATCAAACTGCTAATAATATGACAAGCGATGCAATGCATAATGATTTTATGTAGCGGAAGTGAGAAGATATAGTGAACTAAGCTAAGCATTCGAGAAAACTATCGAATTTGGTGCTGAAATCATACATTTTGAGAACATAATAATGCAATAACTAAAACAACATCATTTAAATATGAATTTATGAAATTAAAAATATCCTATACGTGATGTGACTTAATGACGCAAGGTTTTATCTGCCCGAAAAAATATTTCTTTTATCTTCAATACTTCTGGAGATATTAGTATTTGAATAGCGTTAGGGCCGGGCCGAGCCGCCAGAAATGAGCCCGTTTAGAGTAACGACTTCACTTCACTCGCAATAACTGACGAAGAGATTTGGATATTTATTTGTGGCTTTTTCAAAACTGTGTTGCTGGAAATGTGAATTTGGCGAGCATTCGTCATTTCGTGAGCTGAATTTTATTTATTCGTCGTCTTTGCTCATTATTCTCTTTGGCATTTTCTGTTATTAGCTTTACTAACAATATTTTGTAAATGATATGTTTTATTTTTGAACGTTGATAAAATGGGTTCGAATCGTCTGCATTATAAATCTTGAGTAATGGAAAAAGGATAACACTCCCGGATTTATTTTCATCACGGACAGAATACATTTGGGCCACCTATAAATGCTATTGGCTTTTCTGGACCTGAGCAACAGATTAAATACGTAGTAATTAGTCGAAAGTGCCCTAGTCACAACCAAGCTGAAGTGTTGGAAACTGCATTGTTAATGTCTTTTGCAGCGTCATTTCTGGAATAAGAAAATACCAGGATTCATATATGCATATATATATATATA
>NC_087200.1:71858535-71866035 GCF_015104395.2 Macrobrachium nipponense
TTGCTAGGCTTTGGTGATGATTATTATACAGCAGAAATCATCAACCAGATTAATAATTCTATGATGAGATCAGAACGAGCGAAGTTGTGTGAGAGAGAGAGAGAGAGAGAGAGAGAGAGAGAGAGAGAGAGAGAGAGAGAGAGAGAATGTAAAAAAAACACACACAATTAATGAAGTTTAAATTAATTTTTCATAGGTTATCCTTTTTGTAAGTATCATATTTGTAATGTATGTGCATGAATAAACTTCTCATTTAACTAAAAACAAAATACAAAAAGACATTCAACCATCATAACATGCAATTAAAGTATTTGCTAAAAATATAAATCTAGTTTTTATACTCTCTCCTCATCCTCTTATTCCAAGAAGTCATTATCTGCGACCTTTAAAATAATTTCATATTCCAATTATTCGCCAAAGAGACTACAAGATAAACTTGATCCAAACTTTGTGGAAAGTTTAGTTTTGGACGCACCAAAAAGTCCTTATAATTGAACTAATCCGTTGTATTAGAGCAATCTTGAAATTGGCAATAGGCTCTCTCTCTCTCTCTCTCTCTCTCTCTCTCTCTCTCTCTCTCTCTGTAACATATGAATAACGAATCCGGTAACATATACTGACACCTAAATTACTTTCTATACACATTTGTATCCAATGTTCCCACAATTCACTCAAGCTTCAAAGCTACTTGGTGTACAAGTTCATTTAGCGTTAATTTTTTTATAACTATATTGCACGCTGAACTACCTACTGTTTCCATTCCCACTCAACTTCATATCTTACTTCATTTACTTTCCCCTCAGGAAATTCTCTTTTACTTCTAGTATCCACAATTAAGTGAACTTCAAAACATCGTTTACTATTTGAAAATGTTATCATTTTTGTCCAATATCCCAAGATCGGGTTTTCCCCCCTCTGTCACTTTATACTAAGATCATCTCCTTGTACAAAACCTTTTTCTTGAACATTACGTTCAGATATGGTCCCCAGTCAGCAAATTCCCGAGATGTATACTAGTATTGCACCAACCCGGTTTTTTTTATGCCATCCCTTTAGGTTAGGTTAGGTTAGTTCTAATGAGAATCTTGAGCGTAATTTGGTTGTGAGAAAAATACTGAGATTATTTTCAAGATTCTACGGTTAGCTTTAAAGAAATGGCGTCCCGCTTTTTCAGGGAGGTTTCCTACCCGGTTACAGTTAGGGGATTTTCAAGAAGATTCTATGGTTAGTTTTTAAGAATGCCTCGTGTTATGTTCGTTACTATTATGTTCCTTTCCCTTCCCTAATTCAAAAGACTTCTTTATATTGTTTTATGTTCCTCTACCTTACACTTACAAAATTAATAGAAAGAAGCTTCTCTTATCTAGTACTCATTTACAGTAAATTACAATTGACAGCTTTTACGTTCTTCTACCTTATACTTACAAAATCAATAGAAAGCTTTTCTTACCTAACACTCCTTTATGTTACGGCCTCTGAGAGATGCCCGCTTCAAGTTCGATATGAAATAATAAAATAAAATATTTGAACACAAACAGTTGAAACTGGGGATACGAATATAGAAAGAAACACTAACACAACAAAGGTTTATTTACAAGCTTACTAACAAAGGTAAATGCAGAATGGTATCTCCTATTTACATAAAAAGATAGAATCCTTACACTGCATGAACTGGGGGAACAGTGAGGCAATTCAAATACTTGCTGATCAATTTGGCAATTCGAAGCAATGGCTTCTCAAAAGGAAAACAGTGATTGCAGACGTCCTCTTGACTCCGTATTGCAGAAAATAGTCTACTTGTAAGGCAGGAACTCCACAAAACCTCTAGCAGGACCTTTTTCTTCTCTGAAGTCTGCTCGACATCGAGATAACAGGTCGTCCACTCCTGAAGACGACTAGACCAGTATCCAACCAACTCTTCTTCTGATCCTTCGTCGGTTCCTTTTCTCTTATCTCTCTCGGATGATCTCTGCTGCTGCTGATCTCTCACTTCACTGATAATCTGATCTATGGCTCTTACTGAGGATATCTCTCTGTGACTAACTGGTGTCTCTCTTTTACGATCTCTGCTTCCTTCTGGTACGACCGTCGTATTTATACAGCACTCTGGGGGCGGAGCCTACGGCGAGCGTCACAGACTCCCGAGGTTTCCGGAAGTTCTTAGATGAATCTAGACGAGGTATTGCATCAGAAATCGCGGCATTTCTCCCGCCACTTAGGCGTGTGTTGCACTCCACAACACACCCGACGATTCCAGAACAGACGCGAGAACAGGCGCCTCCAACACAGGCGCGAAAGCCTCCTTACTGCCGAACTTCTCGAAAATGCGTTCTCCTTTCCTTTATCTTTCTTTGCTAGGAAGCAATTACTATCACACGCCCCCCGAAAAGAGAAAAAAAATGAAATCAACTGATTTTATTTTTCTCTAAAGAGAAACAAGAATTAAACAGCGGGGAAACAATTCTGCATAAAGCTTTAATACTTCTTCATTCACTCAACCACTCGTGCCAAAATAGAAAATGGTCATTAGGCTACTCATGCTGAGAAAAATCTCTAGAGGCTACTGCTATAACATTATCCTTCTCTCTTACTTTTTCCGTTTTCTGAACTCTGACTAAAACTTATAAATACTAAAACACCTCTTGTGTTTTCTCAAAACTAATCTCACTCAGTAACACTGTTACACGGGCGGAGGCCACGGCACGGGGCGTTGTTTATAATTCTGAAGCAAATTTACATTCATTGCCTTTACTCTACTCTTACCCACATTAATTCTATAATGTATATTTCCCCTCTTCTCTAAAACTGAAAAAGGACTGTCGAAATTATGAGATAAAGAGGAACCTTCTTTCTGGACTAGTACTAAAACTTTATCTCTTACACACAAACTTCTCTCTTTTGCTCTAAGATCAGGTTTTCCTTCAGTTTCCCCTTGACTTCCATTCGGGTTTTCTTTCGCTAAGTGCCAAGCGCTTACGTTCTCCTCCGCAAGCTGCCAAACATCTCTTAGATTGTTTTTATAATACTCAAGATTAGTTATGCAATCATCTCTACCCTTACTTCTAGGCAAAGTTCTAAACATATTTATAAATACATTCTCAAAAGATTCGCCTACTGAAGGAATATTATACAACTGAACTCTGGGAATTACTTGAATCGGTTTCCTGGCAATTTGATATTCATGACAGCTTAAAGCATACCTCTTCATGTCATTTTTCATTTTAGGCCAAAAGTACGCCCTACTAATACACTTGAAAGTTTTATTTACTCCCAAATGTCCTTGCTCATCATATGCTAACTTCAAAAATAGCTCACGAAGCTTCCTAGGAACTACTAATTTTCCTGTGATTCCCCCTTCACTACCTGACTTAGGACAAACATGACACGAAACTTCGTCCTTTACACAAAAAGTTTCCTTACACACATCATCGAGATCATCATCCAGCTCACATTCAAAAATTCGGGTTAGTGTCTCATCCTCTCTCTGCAACTTGACTAGCTCATACTTATCCAAAACGTTAGAGCCTAATTCCTCACCGTAACTAGGACTAGATACAGGTACATTTACAACGTTACTCTCGACAGCTACACCTTCCGTTTGGCTATCACTGTCAACGATAGAGTTAGGTCTCTCAGCCACGCTCATGCCAAGATCAACCTCGCTACCTCTATCACACTCGTTCGAATCCACGAACTCACTCACATTCGAATCCACGAACTTACTCTCATTCGAATCCACGAACTCACACTCGTTCGAATCCACGAACTTACTCACGTTCGAATCCACGAACAAATTATGACCGTAGTCTACGTCTGTATCTAAACCCGACCTAGTTACTACCATTTCAGGCACCGGAATATTCCTCACAACAGGATTCACATTCTTGGATAAAGCTAAGTCATTACCCACAATAATGTCAACGGCTTCGATGAGCAAACTGTCCACAACTGCAAGTTTTACTTCTCCTGACACTACCTGACTTCCTAAATTCAACTTCAACAAAGGACAAAGAACACAAGTGTTAGGAAATTCACCTAACATGACTTTCTCTTCCATATTGATTTCTGCCCTGTTTGGCACACTCTATCCTAATCAGTGAGACAGCAGATCCTGTGTCTCGAAGCAAGACTACTTCTCTCGAATCTACTCCTCCAAGAAAGGAAACTACGCCTTCCGACAGAAATTCACCAAAAACTTTCCTAGTTTCTCTCATCACGTCATTCCTACTTGACGAAAGGTTAACTAGAGATACTGGTTTCTTACCGTCCTTCCTTTCTACTGCACAATTTCTCGCTAAATGCCCTTTCCCATTACATCGGAAACAAGTTAATTCTGAGCCACTAGATGCCATCTTACTCTTACAAACCTTCGACGTATGACCAGGTTTTCCACATGTATAACAGGGATAGTCACTTTTACTCGCATTGTTATTACTAGGACTGAAACCTTTACTGCTTTGTACTCTACCAGACGAAGGATCATTTCGTTTCTTACTAACACTCAAATTATGAATTAGACTATATTTGTCAGCTAACCTAGTTGGTCCTGCAAAAGATACTTCTCGCTTATCCTCTATATAAAGCTTAATCTCAAGGGATATGTTATCTTTGAAGTTTTCTAACAACACTAAGTTTTTCAAACTATCAAAATCCTCAACTTTAGCAGAAGTTAACCAATCAAAAAACAGCCTTTCTAACTTCTTACCATATTCTACATACGTAATATTTTCATCCTTTCTCAAACTTCTAAATTTCTTACGGTACCCCTCTGGTACTAACCTATGCGCGCTAAGAACAGTTTCTTTCACGATATCGTAAGTATCCCATTCCTCCTTAGACATGCAACTATACACAGTAAGTGCCCTACCACTCAAAACTGACTGCAAATATAAAGTCCACATTTCTTTAGGAGAACCTACTCGTTCCATTAACTTCTCAAAACACATGAAATATGTCGTAACATCTTCCTCATCAAACTTTGGTACTAATTTTAGCACTGCACTCATACCTAACGCATCAGCTCCGTTTTCGTTCTCGCCTGACCGACTGTTACGAGTACTTTCCCTTAACCGAGCAATTTCCAACTCATGATTACCAACATTTCTCTCTCTTGCTGCATTTTCATTGCTTCTCTCGCTTGATGCACTTCCCTCTCAGCTGCTCTTTCCTCTCTCTCAGCCGCTCTCTCATCTCTCTCATACTTTTCTCTTTCTTTCTTCACAACATACTCACGGAGATCATTCCCCTCTAGACCTAGGAGCTTGCCTGACTCAATAAACTCTTTCACCATCTCACTCATTCTGGTTCTTTCTATATTCTCCCTGTTTCAAACTGTTAAAGTGTTGATAGCCTAAGCAAGGTCACCACAATGTTACGGCCTCTGAGAGAGGTCCGCTTCAGGTTCGATATGAAATAATAAGATAAAATATTTCAACACAAACAGTTGAAACTGGGGATACGAATATAGAAAGAAACACTAACACAACAAAGGTTCATTTACAAGCTTACTAACATAGGTAAATGCAGAATGGTATCTCCTATTTACATAAAAAGATAGAATCCTACACTGCATGAACTGGGGGAACAGTGAGGCAATTCAAATACTTGCTATTCAATTTGGCAATTCGAAGCGATGGCTTCTCAAAAGGAAAACGGTGATTGCAGACGTCCTCTTGACTCCGTATTGCAGAAAATAGTCCACTTGTAAGGCAGGAACTCCACAAAACCTCTAGCAGGACCTTTTTCTTCTCTGAAGTCTGCTCGACATAGAGATAACAGGTCGTCCACTCCTGAAGACGACTAGACCAGTATCCAACCAACTCTTCTTCTGATCCTTCGTCGGTTCCTTTTCTCTTATCTCTCTCGGATGATCTCTGCTGCTGCTGATCTCTCACTGATAATCTGATCTATGGCTCTTACTAAGGATATCTCTCTGTGACTAACTGGTGTCTCTCTTTTACGATCTCTGCTTCCTCCTGCTACGACCGTTGTATTTATACGGAACTCTGGGGGTGGAGCCTACGGCGAGTGTCACAGACTCCCGAGGTTTCCGGAAGTTCTTAGATGAATCTAGACGAGGTATTGCATCAGAAATCACGGCATTTCTCCCACCACTTAGGCGTGTGTTGCACTCCACAACATGCCCGACAATTCCAGAACAGCTGCGAGAACAGGCGCCTCCAACACGGGCGCGAAAGCCTCCTTACTGCCGAACTCCTCGAAAATGCGTTCTCCTTTCCTTTATCTTTCTTTGCTAGGAAGCAATAATCATCACACTTTACAATAAATTACAATTGACAGTTTTTATCCCCCATCTTCAAGCAAATAGAAACAAATACAGCTTGCAGCCATATGTTGTGTATCTTAACCCCTGGCAATACCTACCTAAATTTACTTCGGTATACCATTCGGACTTCTTCCTTGTGAGACCCTTGATCATTTAACATTTATTTAGAAAAAAATGTCTCAGATTCCTTTTACTTCAATACACTATTGTGTCTAAGGATTTATTTCATTATTTCATATATATTGTTTAAGATTTTAAGCCAGAACCAAGGAAAAGCAATATCTCTCTATAAATAATTGCACACATTTTCAAGTTGCCTCTCTGAACTGAGAGCCTCCATTCTCCTTCAATCATCTCTACTCCCATTGGCTGCCTAGGGTTAATCTCCCCAGGTGTCCTGAATGGGGGACGAGCACATCCAGACCAAGATTTTAAAAGGACAGGTACACAGCAGCTCTTTCTCAGAAGCCCTCAGAAGCTCAGAAACCTCAGACCTTTCTCAGAGGCCAGATGCCTCTCACCTGCATAAAGCACCATTCCCCCTTTTGCTACCCTGCTTCCTCTGGGGATCCCATGTGTTCTTATACCATCCATAGTGCACAATAATATCAACAGATGGGAAGACAACAAGACCAAGGATTTCCAGCTACTGTGAGAATAATTTCCAGTGCAGTCAGTGAATCATTTTTCCCTCTTGTCTGTATTTATCCTTCCAAGGCAAATTTCCCCCTTCTTTGTTCAGCTTCTCACTCCCTAAGTTTGGTTCAATGCTGTCATTTGTTCCCCTTGTGATGCTAGTAATGATATTAACCATCCCCTAGTTCATTCAAGCAACTTAGTATTCCTTCCTGTATAACTCCCAGTAATTTTATGCCCCCTTTGAGTGAGCTTTAATATGCAATGGTAAGAACAAGTTGTGTGTAACGTTTTCACACGTGTTCCTCACCTTAGTATTGATGCTAGAATGCAATCTCTTTGCAGACAAATGCTGTGCCTGACTGTGAGAGAAAAATTGGGAACCCTTGGAACGACACTTGCATTTAAATAACCCGCTTTGGGCAAATCATATCTCTGGGTCATCTCCAAGCCACGTGTTTCCGGTGGACCTGCAATCAACCACCTCATTAATTTATGGACCTACACATAATTTAAATATAAATATAGTTCACTTAAACTAAAGGTCAATTTTGTGTAAATTCCTTCTTTCAGTAACA
>NC_087200.1:71868535-71871035 GCF_015104395.2 Macrobrachium nipponense
GTATCCCAATATCGATTTTCAATCTTCCGTTTCCTTCTAAATTATTTCCTGTTTCCATGAATTTTGTTCATATTGTCTCCGAACACCTTCGTCATTACTTTTTCTTCCATTCCTTTCTTCCCTTCCAGTCATGCCTTACATTTCATATTTTACCTTTTCCTACCCTATCTATGCTACAGAAATGATACAAAGAAGCCTGTCTTACCTAAGACCCGTTTGCAATGAATTATAATCGAGAGCTTTTATCCCTCCACCTTAAGTAAATGAAAATAAATAACCTTGGAGGCCTGGAGACAAATAACCCACAACCTTAAACATTCACAGCCTGCCGCCATATGCTCTGTATCTTTACCCTCGACAATACCCTCGAAAATTTAATCCAATATACCCTTCAGATTCCGCTTTGTGAGCCCTTGCTGTTTATATAACACCAATTTTCAACTGTCTTTGCATATATATATCATATATATAATCATAGTATATATAGATTATATATATATAGTATATATAATATGTATATATATACTATCAGTATTATATATATATAGTATATATATATATATATATAGTATATATATATATATATATACTGTATATATATATATTTGAGTGTGTTGATGTTTGCGGCATAACTACTATTCGCCTCATGACACTGTATCTGAGGTATAAAATATTCATCAGGCTCACCTCACAATTAAACCAGAAATTGCCATTTCCCCTCATCTTGTACTGATATCCAAGAACCGGAGTATTCCATTTGGGTTATCAAAAATGTAGTCATGCAAAAGCCCTTCTCTCCACTTGCACTCGTTGCGGGCCGGGTACCGGGAGGGTATCATGGGCAGAGGTGGGGATGAGAGAGGAAAAAGGCTGCGCGTACCTCGGAGTGGCCTTGATTGGTGACATACACTTTCGTCTTTTTTTTTTTTTTTTTTTTTTTTTTTTAATAGAATTCACACCCTGGCTCACCCCGTCGCCAGTACAGATAAATTCTGAACATTTTTTCACATCTCTCTCTCCTCTCTCTCTCTCTCTCTCTCTCTCTCTCTCTCTCTCTGCTGGTGTTTTAGTTCTTGGACGGCTTGATTTTCTATAGCTATTATTATATATGATTAATGATTCATCCTGTTATTATTCTGATGCAGCTGTTTGCTTTTATCACCAGTCTCTTATTACTTACATTTTAAACAATGCACTTGGAGCAACTATTAATAAATACACCACTAGAACGCCCAATTTTATTTGATGCAACTCTTCGCTTTTATTGCCACTTTTGTTCTTTATTTTTTGAGAATTCTTAATTCGTCCTGTTATTCTTCTGTCACTCCTAGTTTCTTAGACCACCGCTGTATTTTTATCTTTTTTGTCAGATGTTTAATATCATATTTTCGTTCGCAAAGGGAATAAGCCTACAAGCTACATTGTTGTACTTCTTGTTGTGGGGATAGGAAAGGTCTATGGGAGAGCTTAAAAGGCTCTGAAAAAGGTGTTTCGCGTCGAGTTGAAGATAAGAGGAATTTTATGATAGGATATTTATGATTTATTTACTAGAATGAAAACTTAAAGAATACATAATGCGCACGTTAAACAGTACAGAAAAATTATTTATAATAAAATATAGAGTATTTATTTCGATATTCGCCAGTGAAACAACGCTCTATTTGACTATGGATTTCAGCACATTTTAATTTACGTTAATTTAGGAATATAATGTTTACAATTTGTGCGTGAGGGGAAAATCTTGCACGCGTTCCGAGTAAACTGGGGGTCGGACAGCGACTTGTTACCCTTATGTGTAATAGTACTTGAAATAACGGATGAGACATCAAAGAAATTATTTCCTTAGTCTTCATAGACATGCTTGTGTATACTCGTATCGTAATGTTATACTGCTATTGCCAATAAAGCCGTCAGAAGTGTCCTTGCTATTCCAGTTCTGTGACCTCGTTTTGGTATGTTAGCGACTCGTGTGCTGGAAAACAGCGACTTTTTTTCCATCACTAGTGTCGTTAATTCCACTAACTCCACGAGAGAGAGAGAGAGAGAGAGAGAGAGAGAGAGAGAGAGAGAGAGAGAGAGAGGTGCATTTTGCTTAGGTCCCAATTTGCTGAAAACACGTATTGCATGTCCAATGGAATTATCTGCCTAGTGTCAGCACATCCATTCCATATAGACTGGTGAGTGTGGTCTTTCCCTCTGTGACGCAGTATTTGACCTTTGTCTGGAAAAAAAAAATAATGTTCCTTTTAACCCGCAAGTCGCGTTTGCTTGCTTGGTTCCTTGTTTTATTTACGGTTTATATATAGTATATATGTTATATACTACTCTATATATAGATATATATATATAATATACTATATATATAAATTTATGAATGGTCTTTTACATACTGAGATTTTGATCATTTGGAAATTAATTTTTTTTTTTTTTCCAATATCCTGATTTTTTTTTAAATTCAGTTTTTTGTTGGCATTTGGATTTTTGTGAAATTCATATTTCT
>NC_087200.1:71876035-71888535 GCF_015104395.2 Macrobrachium nipponense
TTGGAATCTGGAGGCGCGAGATTGACAGGTTTTGTGTCAAAGTGGGCCTGAGACAAGGCTATGTCTCATGTCTTCGTTTCTGTTGAATATCTTTACAGAGAAAGGATAACAGATGTGTGTCAAATGTTATGTGAAAAGCAGACGAGTTGTGAATGGCGTGTGGAATGGCTAATATTAGTCGACGATACTGAAATGATTAGGGAAAAGTTAAAGGAAATCGCGAATATGGCAAAAGAGTTTATAAGTATTTGCATGGGGAGAGAGTTGAGAGTAACCCTGAACAAGAGTGACGTCATGATTGAAAAGTGTAACAACGAAGATGAGGCAGTGAATGTCAGCATAGTCATTGTGAGAATGAAAGCAGTAAATTCTCATAAGTACTTGAAAGTAATGATTTATGATGAGGTTAGGATGAGAGGGGAGAGTCGCAGATAGGTGGAAAAAAAGTAACAGAATGTGTACAAACTAGGAATATGTATGAAAGCCAAGGTTGGAATGGATTATGCGAATGTTGAACCAAGCCTCCTGCACGGAAGAAAAGTGTGGATGTTGAACACGAATGAATGAAATGAAGAAGGGTTGAGAAGGAGGAGAGTCAGACCTAGTAAGGAGGGAAAGATGGCGCGAAAGTTTTCGGCAAAGGGTGTTCGTCCAGAATTAGAAGTTTAAGTGAGAATGAGCAACTTATATTTGTCTTTTCTTATTTTGGGCCCAAACACCTTTTAAGGGAAACTAATTAATGTTTAAATATCACAGACACATGCACAAACATTATATATACATATATATATATATATATATATATATATATATATATATATATATATATATATATATATATATATATATATATATATACACACACACATTTAAATTCTTTTGTTTTTCAGTGAAAAGAATTAAATTATAGAAAAAAATTACTTCTCGAGTAATGTCATTTTCCAATAGACGGTGAAAGTACACCCCTCAACATGAATGAATTATATAAGTATATAATATATATATATAACACACACACACATATATATATATATATATATATATATATACTATATAATTCATCAATGTTGAGGGGTGTACTTTCACCATCTAATAAAATGACATTACTCGAGAAAGTAATTTTTCACAATTAATTCTTTTCACTGAACAAACGAGTAGCGCAGCATGAATTGATTATACTTTTTTATCCTACATTACAGCAAGTCATTCTGTATTTTGGAATTTATTTATCAAATGTGAACCAGAAGGTGTTAATCCGATTCCCAAGACTAACACGAAACCACAGACTTGGCGTGCGGATGGCGCTCACCAAGAGCAAAAAAAATCTCAGTAAAATAACAATCTTCGCAAGAGTTAAGTACACAAAGATAGCGTGAGAAGCCCTGTTTTGTATAAAAGATTAAAAGCCATTTCCATTGAACACCCCACCGCCTGCACTCTCTTGAAAGCGTAATTTGCACTTCATAGCAACTGTAATTCATTTTGTATTGCTAATAAGATCTCCTACTTTATAATCATATAATCTGATGATGAACTGTTCATATAATTATAGTTCTTTATAATATAAATCATGGCCTTTAAGAAATCGCTCAAAGGGAGCAGTTTCGTGATAAATAAACTATTTAGTACCTCAACTAACAAAGTTGCCTTACTGGTTTGTATGGAATAAATAAATTTTTGAAGTTGGCCAACCATGGAAGTATTGCTCAAATCCGAGTCAAGGATATTACCAATTTTCAATTAAGTTTAGTGCATCACTCAAGGTTCTTTGCAGCGTCCCTTCAGCCCTAGATGCAACCTGTTTCATTTCTTTTACTAAATCTCTGTTCATATTCTCTTCCTTCCATCATACTTTCAGTTTCCGCACACTCCTGACAATTATTTCAACATCATTCTAAGCGCTGGATGACTTCATAGGTCCAGCGCTTGGCCTTTGGCGTAAGTTCACGAATACAGTCCACGAATCTGTGGATTTTTTTTTCTTTTGTTGACTTTCACAAAGCAAATAGCATGGCGCAGATGACAAAAAATCTGCTATACGTCCGATATTAATATAAAAACCAAGAAAAATCCTGCTGGTCCCAAGAGCCTCCTTGCTATGATGGCTAAATCAGTATATGTGGAGTGGGAAGCGGTATGCAAATTCTTGATTAAACCATATGTTGCTATTCATTATAATATACCGATACAATATTTAGTTATTTATATATATATATATATATTTATATATATATATATATATATATATTATATATATATATATATATATATATATGTTTGTGTGAGGTGTGTGTAAATACACATACATACATATATACACACACATATTTCTCACTATCATATTCCTGTGGGATTCGCTTATTTATGAAGTCACGTGCATCTACTGTGATTTTTAAAATATATATATATATATATATATATATATTATATATATATATATATATATATATATCTATATATATGTGTGTGTGTGTGTGTGTGTGTGTGTGTGTACTTATGCACGTATGCATATGCATATAGGAAAGACTGGGAATACGACCGAATAGTAAATAATGGTATTAAGTATACTCAGTCCAACATGAGTTTCCTCATTAAAGCGACAAAAAGGCTCATCCGAAAAAGGTTCATCCGAACAACTTAAAAGGACATTTTGGCAAAATGAAATTCTCTTCCCGAATCCCTCCCGCGGAGCCAACGACCACACCCACACTGCAGTCGCCACATATGCATCCATTTGAACCACTTTACTGCGCCCTAATCTGGCCCCTAATCGCCTCCTTGTAATTGGTACATACATGCAAAGGTCACGAACCTAATGAATAGGGTCAACGAATAACCTCCATTTCTCTTGTATTTATTATCCGAGAACAACAACAAAATCTATTTGCCCTTAACAGTGTGGAAGATTAGTGGTGACTTCTGGTAAAATGGGGTCGTTATTCGGTTAATAACAACACCACACACGACCGAAGGCATTACTTAAACAACTGCGTTATGGCCCGGAAAGGCGGCGCCATTAAACAAATTACTATCGTGACTGGAGCATGCGTCCTTCTATCATCGAAGTCCAGACTTGGCACGAAAATATCTCTCTTCTCTCCTCTCTTCCTCCTCTCATCTCTCTCTCTCTCTCTCTCTCCCCTGGACTGTTCATTCGACCCTTTCTTCATATCAAGAGAATGATTTCATCTGTAAAGTTGTGCAAGGTTTAGGCAGGACAACTAAGAAATAACCAGTGAAATCCACTCAACAGCAAAAAGACCATTTCAAATACAACTCAAGAGTCGTTGTTCTTGTTTAAATAAATTAGTATTGTGAATGTTGAGCGAAATATTACTACTGTGTTTATGATCATTTCTGTGAAACTAGAGTACGCTCTAGATATTTCACGCGCATATTGTTCTCTGAATGCCAATAAATTATTTGTGATTAAAGGTGCGCTGTCGTACCTCTTCATTTGACAAATTTTGAATAAGATCATGCAAGGTCGTTGCCCAGTAAGTATAACTGGAGAATATCTCTCGTGTTTAAACGCAACTCTAGATACGCTAATTAACAAGACGGTTATGGAGCTCTCTTCCTTAAGGTTTTCCTGTGACACTTGTCCATTTTATACGCCCATTCATAATAATAATACATACATACATACATACATACATATAAACATATATATATATATATATATATATATATATATATATATATATATATATATATATATATACATATATATAATTCATCTAATGTCCCGTTCCACGAATACCTATGGAGGTAGTAACCAAGCACGTCCTGACGATGAGAGGCTGTAGCGAGACATGCATGCGCATACCTGACAACTTATTTATACATAAGTTTGTATATATACTCAATAGATTTGAATATACGTTCAAATAAACTCCCATTGCTAGCGCTTCACTTGGTGCAAACCTGCATGTCAAGCTTGTCGAGCCAACAAAAAGTCATATTTATATTAGCGAATGTTAATTAAATTAATGTAATTGCAATATTGCAAAAGCAAATAAACAAGAAAAAAAAGTGTTCCGTTAATTAAGGACTCTTGTTTATACTTTTTCCTGATTTCATGGAAGCCATGTCAATCATCACTGGAAAGGGTTATCTTTCAAATTGTCCATATTGAGCTGGGATTTATTATTAGCTCATGATTGCAATTGGCCATATGACCATAAACGATACCGACCCCGTTCTTTTTGATATGTGAGGCATAGGTCGGGTAATACGTTTCCAAAAATTAACGATAAGTGATTCATTATATCATTATGGTTTGCAATATAAGTGCACAATGCACATGCATAAATGTATGTGACGGAAAAATAATATTATAATATTGCACAAGTGGTCATCTTGTATGCTTTTACTTCACATCTGTTTGCTGAGGCTAGGTTATATTTTCTTCAGAAATATCTATTTGCATGCGTAAGTATATCCGTTTCTTCCTTTAGGTGATAAAAAAACAAAAAACCGTTTTATACAATGTATATATACATATATATGTGTGTGTATTCACAATTAACACCAGTTTTTAAAAAGTGCCTGTTCAAATTACATGTGTTAGATTTACAAACGTCCCCTTTTAGTATTCTTGTCTAATGAAAAACTTACAATATTTTCTTAGCTTCCCTCTCTCTCTCTCTCTCGTCCCCCCCCCTCTCATCTCCTCTCTCCTCTCTCTCTCTCTCTCTCTCTCTCTCTCTCTCTCTCTCTCTCTCCTTAGGGTCTGGCTTTTTTATGCGACGGTAAAATGGTTTGGGCAGTAATTTAGCTGCAGATACATATTACATCGTAATCATCATACCTCCGCATCCGCCTTTCACTATAGGAACTAAACATTTCTGATGAAGTTAATTATGTTATTAAGTAATGAGAGGAAGGCTCATTTATGAAGAATCTATAAATAAAACGCTCGAACTCATTCCTGAGTCATATTTACTCAACGTGTATGTTCTTTTATTTAACTTAATTAATTTATGATCAAACATCAACCTCAATATAATTAGTTCGTTAGCAGGAGGGAAACTTCTTTACATTCGCCTAGATGATAGAGCATACTGAATGCATTATTAAAGTATCAAAAGTAATAATTACTCAAAGTAAAGAGCTAATAGATTAATTTGTGTGCCTCCGTGATAACCGTAGAATGAGTTCATCATCTAATGTGACTATTCTCTTGCAGCATTAATGTTTGAGATTTTTATCAACATTTTTATATAGTACTTCAATCAGAACTTACTTACGAATGAAATCTTTTTGCGGATTACGTCGCAGCAATGAAAAATAGGGAAGGTGAGATTTGTTTGGATACAGTTATTCTTTTTTAGGGAAGCTTTTTATCCATGCGTGAATGCATTCATAAGTATATACCCGGATGATATAGAAACATTTACTTAATGAATGCAAAATGCGTTTTCAAATAAGGATATGGCAATAATAGCAGCATTTTTTAAATGTAGGACTCACGGCTTCCTCGTGTATTTCACAGTAATAAAAATAAAGCTCACTACACACATTCATTATATATTTCAGTGTGCAAATAAAACTCAACAAGATAAATGACAACTGTCTCGACTTTGATGAAGCTCCAAGACCACCTCCCCTCTTTACTTCCCTCAGTTCCTCCCTTCCTTCAGAGCGTTCCGTAATATGTACCAGTTTCACAGGTACTTCACCTCAATCCGGAGCAAGCAGGTTGTCCCTTTAGAAACCTGGTATAATGCGAAAAGGAGACAAGGACTTAACTCAGACAATGGCCAAGATCTAGAATTCAAGACTTATTTCTCTCTTCCTTATCTCGTTTTCTTCTGAGCTACGGGATGTAAAAGTATTTTTCTCTTCCTTATCTCGTTTTCTTCTGAGCTAAGGGATGTAAAAGTATTTTTCTCTTACTTATCTCATTTTCTTTTTTTTCTGAGCTTAAGAGAGTAAAAAGTACTTTTCTCTCATTATCTCATTTTCTCTGAGCCTAAGGGATAAAAGTATTTTTCTCTTACTTATCTCGTTTTCTTCTGAGCTAAGGGATGTAAAAGAATTTTTTCTCTTACGATCTCGTTTTCTTCTAAGCTAAGGGATATCAGAGTATTTTTCTCTTACATATCTCGTTTTCTTCTCAGCTAAGGTATGTAAGAGTATTTTTTTCTCTTCCTTATTCGTTTTTCTTCTGAGCTAAGGGATGTAAAAGTATTTTTCTCTTACTTATCTCGTTTTTTTCTCAGCTAAGGTATGTAAGAGTATTTTTCTCTTCCTTATCTCGTTTTCTTCTGAGCTAAGGGATGTAAAAGTATTTTTCTCTTACTTATCTCGCTTTCTTCTCAGCTAAGGGATGTATGAGTATTTTTCTCTTACTTATCTCGTTTTCTTCTGAGCTAAGGGATGTAAGAGTAATTCAAAGACTGCATTCCTCTTGGCTAAAACATCTAACACTAGATAAGGCATTCAGATGTTGCTGAACTCCAGCAAGGCGTTTGTGATCGTTATTCAAACACTCTCTGTTATTCACACTTTCACCAATGAATACATGACTTTATTAACGTTTTTCCTCTCAAAACAACAGGTCGCTGTCGTTTATTCCAAAGGCGAAGCAACGGTAATAATAATGTTAAGTTGTATAAAAATAGTGACCAGATACAATGTGATTAACACCAAACTCTAATATAGTAAACTGTGTTCTTAAGATTTCCGTATTCCAGCTGGTAAACAGACAGACAGATTGAAAGAGCCAAAAACATACCCTAGGAAGAAGCACTAAAACTAGTTGCAGTCTTTGTAGAATTCCAGTTATGTTACTTTTATGCAGAGGTCATTTGGACTGAAACACCACTGCCGTCCCATCGAAAAATGCAAAGTAAAATGAGACCAGGAACGAGAATAAGGAAACATTAAGGAATTTCGCTTCGATGAAGGCAAAATCCCCGTTTCACAGAAGATGGAGGAACTTATGAAAAAAACAACTAGGAATATAAATCCTTAGTTTGACAGCACAGACATGTAGATGTTTCTGGACTGTCACTCACTGGCAAAGTTAAAGGCTGCTTGGAGTAATATAATAATTTTTTTTTTTCAAGGACATTATCCCTCCAAATGACATACATGCCTCACACCAAGCTAGAATAAAAAAAAAAAAATAAAACTCTTCACCGAGTTTCATGCGTACTCAGAACTCATTGCATGCATTACCCGGCAGAGAAAAAGAAATGAGCTTTTACTATTCATAAGTTAAAAATTGCTGCTGGCCCGAGTTCGTGTGCTTATACTAATAATCTTATATCGAATTTCGTCCGAGAAGATTTACCATGTGCCTTACTCTAGCGAGACATATCCCAGTCTCTTCGAATAAAGAGAATACATGCTCATACACACACACACACATGTGCGCGCTTACACTTACACACAAGAGCATACACAGCCACATACAAAAATGAATATATACATACACATTTACATTGTATCTATGTATAACTGAATCACGAACATTTGGAACGTGATGATACATAAATGAAGGCAAAAGTCCTCGCAGTAATCCCATCGTTCAAGCTTCCATATAAGGAAACTTATACAATATACATATATATATTACCTAATAATATATATATATATATATTATATTATATTATATATACTTATATCTTATATAAATAATATTATGATATAATATAGATTCTATAAATTATAATATATTATTTATTATATAATATCCTTATAGCAGTAATCCATCGTCACTTCATATATACATATAACATTATACATATATATATATATATAGAATATAATATATATCATATATATATATATTTATTATATATATCTATATATAAATATATATATATAGATAATATTATATAAATATAAAATATATATATATATTCCTATAAACATACATATATAATTATATAATTATATATATATATATAATATTTATATATATATAATATAGATATCTATATCCTATAATATATAATATAATCATAATTATAATAATATATAATTATATATATTGTATTATATTATATATATAAATATATATATATATATATATATGTATCCATTTTATATATATATCTTATTAATATTATATATATATATCTATATATAGATATATATAGATATATATATATATATATATATATATATATAAAGTAATATCTGAATATAAATATATCGATATAGCTGCACATCTGAATCATATTCAGAATGATCATTTACAGGAAACATCATAATCATTTTAAAAACTTATCAGCTAACTCGCTCTCATCTTTACCTGGTTTTCCTGTAATCTCACTGAGTTGCTCTGATATACAACCTATCATTTGAGATTAAAAATTTAGAAGTCATCAGCGTCATTTCTCCTCGTGGATAAACTGGTTGTACAGGTTACTGTTTATTCCACGTGTGATTTAATATCCTTTTAATGATCTGCGCAATTAAATCCAAAGAACAAAAGGCTATTTATAATTTTCACCTAACAGAGTAGAAAGGCAAATTAAATCGCCATTGAGTTATTTGAGCACAAAGGAAAATTTTTGCTTCTAAAGGATAACTTCCATTCATTGTATATTTTCCCCTGCACATATATGAGGTTTTTTTATAAGCTATAAAGCCAGAGCGTGCAAGTCCAAATGATTTTTCCCTCGGATAACATTGCCAAGCGAAATTACCGTTTTATGCCCGCCATTTTTATCGTTCCTTTGCGGTGGAACTTAAGTACGGCCATGCACGCGTTTCTTTGCTTGTATTTGAATTGGAGTTTTCGTGGTCATAACCATTTTCCATATATTGATTTCGAGATTCTGTTCTTAAGAAATGCTTTCTATATAAATTTTTATTTCTACGTTCAGAATTTGGAGGTGAGTTTCGGATGTCGTAATGAAGACTAAAATAACTTTTGTTTTGTTCTTTTATGATCTCTGTTCAGGTTTTCAAAATAAGAATCTTTCGTTCTACACTGAATTTCATTTTTCTCTTATCTGTGCTTTTATATTTTGTTTTCACACTAACAGACTTTTGTCCCATCGGTTATCGGATGTCTTAGTAATGAGCACTTCATTGTAGATTTTTTTTTACTATTATGTTGCAATTTCGATCGCTACATACATTGTTCTATTGTTGAGTTTCATTTGTAAAAATAAAATCCTAACATCCACTTGAACATTTTAATTCGTAGTCACAAGTCGTCTTTGATGCTAACAATTTGTTTTCTCATATACTGTTGCCGGTTACACTATAACGACAGCTTGAATTGTAGGTTAAGTGCAAGCTGCTGTTCTGCGGTTAATTACACCAACACAGACTTGTCAAAAGAGGAAGCAGGTCTCCTGGGTGGAAGCTCAGAGCCAGTGGCCTTTGAAGATTTAATTAGACGCGCGTAATTAATTTCTATTCAATTTTCCTTCCTCCGACCAAGCGAGACGAAGAATTTCACGAGCGAAATGAGATTCCTGCTCAAATTGTCATTCAATAGGCAATAACTCAAGGGTGACTATGCTGAATGCTTTGTAGTTGTTTTAGAAGCGCCACTGCCTATCAGATGTGAAGAATGTGTTGCACTTATTTAAATAAATTTAACTGTTAGGTGAATAAATGACTCCTGAATATTTGGCCGCGTAAAAAAGTAATAGTAATATAAATCTAAACAATACTGCGATAATATCCTGGTTACTGAAAGATAAAATATTAGTTGGCTTCTATTTCAGTTGAGAATTCCTCTGTCACCATAAAAGAAAAGTCAAGTTTTTGTCCATAATAGGAATAATTTCTTCATTATATACAATATATAATGCTTTTTGTATATATATGATTTTAACAACAGTCTACCCCAACAATAAAGGTGTAATTATAACCTTAATTCAATATTCAAACCAGAGAAGCATTGTAAGGATAAAAGTACGAGAAAAAATAAAAGTTCTCTTTCGTGGTGTTGTGGATATGAAAATTAATTGGAATTGATTCTCTTTCATAAAACACAAGCAATGTAATTTGGCTCTGAATTGAAAATATGAGCACCAAAACAATAAAAGAATTACTTAAATTTATTTACTTTTGTTCAAGAGCAGGGAATTGAAGCAGATCTAATATGCATTGCAATTTAAGTATTACGGTCAAATACCATAATGGAATGAAATGGAAAAAGTATGGCAAATAACCCGTTAGAGTGGAAATGATACTACAATATCGAGGCCTCGGATACTTCAGGAAGGCCGCTGGCGCTGAAATAGTTACTAATTTAAATTGGGCATCGCACATTGCACGTTATGTCCAAATTTACTGTATTTCTCTTGAATATCTATTTGTAGTCTTCTTGACAAGAGATGATAATTTTCATACGGTTAAAATAAACTTCCCTTCAATGCTGAAGTGAAAAGCAACATTTCTTAGTTTGTTTTATCATTATTTTCAGTATCTTTCATTTTCTTGTGTTTTGTAGTTTTTTTATAATGTCTATAAACGTTATATATTTTTGGAATGCTAATATTAAGATATGCCTTTCTGTTCTATATGTCATAATAATAATAATAATATAATAATAATAATAATAATAATAATAATAATAATAATAATAATAATAATAATAATAATAATAATAATAATATAAACGTCATCAAAGGCACACCGATTAAAGCCATAAATCTTGACGCACCAAATACTAAAATCTCATAAATTGCAATTTTCCTTAAGGCAGAAAAGCGACATGAAATTATGAAATCTCGACACGAATAAAGGCGAAGCGTGAATCTAAATCATAGAAACGCAACTCACAAAAGAATGACAAAAGATCGAGATGTGCAAAGGCGAAATATGACACCAAATCTCCAGGATTAAAACCACATAAAACTCACATTTTTTGTTGTACCATCAAAACAGAAGGGGATGATGAAAGGTCGAGAAACAAAAAGGAGTGTGACTCTAAATCTCATAATTTCTCTATTCCAGCCTGGTTCACGGAATGGTCTGTCGTCAGAGGACAAGCGGAGTTGCCCTGCCTGGTGCCACAGCCGACTGACCCCGCCGACAAGCCTCTATTGGCACTGTGGTATAAGGAGAGCCAGCCCACCGTTCCTATATACAGGTAAGGCTCGAGCTGTCATTCTTAATTTCATGTCACTGTTAAGTATAATCCCTCTCGTTGGGTACAATTTCATGACCCATTCTGTGTTTTCTGAGTGTCAAGAACGAACACAGACTTATATATTTCCTTTTGAATAAATTCAGAATATTCGTTTCATGTTGGCTAGTTTTGAAATATCTTTTATAAATTATTGTAAGAATGGTATTGCACTACTTTCAAAAGACTAGCAATATGAAATTTTATTGTACGTTCGTATATCTTTCTTTTTATCTTCCATGCAACTGCTAAAGTATCCTGTATATATGAATCTAATAACAATTGGTATCAATCGACATAGTTTTACCACTGATCTGTTTTTGTATATGAACACTTCAACTTCATCTCGCCAATCTCAGAGCAGCTCATGACACAACCTTTATATCATGAAACCAGATAGATACTCTCCGTGACTTCACATTGACTGCCGTTGGTCTGACGTCAATATCTTGTGATATTTTCATCAACCAAATAATCAATAACTTTTCAACTTTATGAGGACTGTAAAGCTCGAAAAATTCTTCGGATCTTATTCGCGTTTATTTGGATTTTGTGTGTGTGTGTGAGTTTAATTCAGCTTTGAATTTGTTACGGCACAAGTAACGGCTAATTGCGTTGCTATTACATAAACCATCAATACTCATCGGAAATTTCCCAACTACCTATCAATAGCAGACGATTAAAAAAAAGAAAGCAAAAAAAAAAAAGCTTAATGGGGGAGGTAGACGCAAAGGGGAGACGTAATGAAAAATAAGCCTACAGAATAGATTGGTAAAAAGCTACAACGAAAAGAGGAGAGGAGGAACTACAATAACAAGAACAGGGGAAACCTGGAAGGGTGAAAACGAAATCAAAGTGAGGAAAACGGGAGCAAAGGTAGTGAGAGAAGAGTAGCCTGTGCCGGAAAGGAAGTTGCCACGAAAACCGCAACAACAGAGAGAGAGAGAGAGAGAGAGAGAGAGAGAGAGAGAGAGAGAGAGAGAGTTGGCGTGTGAGACCCAGATCAACCGGAGGTCTGATATTAAAGGTTCAACCCGGGAGATGCCAAGATTTTTTGACATGTGGCGTGTTAGTCGTTAGGATGATGGTAGCCTGCCCACATTATATCTTAGTTTTGTCTTCCTTATTTTGCCTTATTTTTCGGGCGGAAGTGAATATTCAAAACAGATTTTACAATGGAATCACTCAACCACTCCTCTTTTCCTTATAGCTTTTTTAATACGTAAAAGAGGCACAAGGATGAAAGATAACCGAATAGCCATGTCTATCCTAAGCGCAAAAACAGAATAGGGAAAAGTAAAAGAATGTGGTAAAAGAAGCCGAAGGATGAAGGGTTAAGAGAATAACCAAAACAAAACCCGAAACGTTCCAAAGTTTCGCTCTGGACCCA
>NC_087200.1:71893535-71923535 GCF_015104395.2 Macrobrachium nipponense
ATATATATATATATATATATGTGTGTGTGTGTGTGTGTGTGTGTATGTGTGTGTATGTGTGTGCGTGTGCATTTATATATATGTGTCGTACATAATATTACATGAGGAACTCCTTTAATACAGACAAACACTAACTATTTGACTAGCTCCCTTAGATTTTTAATACGTGTCATCTGTCAGTAGTCCAACAAGAAACTGTCATTCCTCACTAGCAATACACACACACACACACACACACACACACACACACACACACACACACACACACACACACATATATATATATATATATATATATATATATATATATATATGTGTGTGTGTGTGTGTGTGTGTGTGTTGTGTGTGTGTGTGTGTGTGTGCGTATGTGTATCGAATACTATTTTAATGTTAATCATCATTGTTAACTTACGATCTTTATATTAAACACACACACACACACACATATACAAATATTTACATAAATATTTAAATCGCAAACTGCAAATGCTCGGTTTGAGGGATAACACTGATCTTCCCCTCATTAATGAATATGCCGACCTTTTTTGGATTAAGGATCAGATATTCAGATTATACGAGAATAACTGAAGAAATATTGACCAGCAATTGGTATATTCACGAAGAAACAAAAGCTCGTCACGCACACACACATGTCTGCATATATATGTGTAAGTGTGTGTGTTTAACATATTCATATATATATATATGTATATATATACATATATATATATATATATATATATATATATATATATATATATTAACTACATATATACCTATATATATATATATATATATATATATATATATATATTACATATGTATATGTTATATATATATATATATATATATATATATATACATATATATATATATATATGTATATATACATATTAAACACACACTTGCACATATATATGCAGATATGTTTGTGTGTGTGTGCGTGACGAGCTTTTGTTTCTTCGTAAATATACCAATTGCTGGTCAGTATTTCTTCAGTTATTCTCGTATAATCTGAATATCTGATGCTTAATCCAAAAAAAGGTCGGCATATTCATTAATGAGGGGAAGATCAGTGTTACCCCTCAAACCCAGCCTTTGCAGTTTGCGATTTAAATATTTATGTAAAATACTTGTACAGAATTAATCATAAAAATTGTAAGATCATCAATTTTCCATAATTTGCGCAAATCAGATTTTAGGCATTCACATAATATATTAAAAACTGTGAGGAAATCTTCAATGGATATTTTTCAGCTATAACCACTTGATTACTCTCTCTCTCTCTCTCTCTTCTCTTTCTATATATATATATATATATATATATATTATATATATATATATATATATATTTGATCAAAGCGAACTGTTAATGCCTATGTCTGAATCAAAGACAAAGGTTCGAATTGTGGCCGAGCAAATGCACTTAACAATTATAATTCCCATTAGTTTTCCAAGCTATAGTGAATTCGATATTAAACGATATGCCTCGCATGTTTTTACTATTATTACATAAGAAAGTCGCAAGTGTATAAATGACAAAATTAACTTACACATATAATCATATGTATGTCTGATCGTGTTTACAAACATTTATGCATTCTTACTTTTTTGAATAGGATTTGTTATACACAACAGGCGTATGTATTTACAAATCAATTCTTAGGCATTGTCAAAAATCTCTTCCCCAACCTCAAAAACTGTTTGGAAGGCCGAGATCGCTGCATAAAGCTTCCCTTGATATTCCGAGGCACTATTTGTCCTCTTAGCCACTGAATCGAATCCTTTATGAGGCTCTTTTCAGAGGCCTGGAACCTTTCGTAAACTTACACAAAGGTCTTTTCTTAAGAATTTCCACATAACAGTTTTTGACATATTTTTGGACATACTTTTCCAAGAACGCGCAGTCTTCTCTTGTCGTGCATTTGACATACTTTTCCCAGAATTCCTCAGCCTCTGCTGCTTCCAGGCCGGAAGGAGCAATGCCTCCTGATCTTTCAATTTCTTTTCAGCTGACTTTATCTAGTCATTTTGTATAATGGTATTATGGTTGGAATTGCTTGCGCGCTGCTCGCAAATATATTGTTTGGGTTTCTTTTTAAAGATACTTTATTGTTGCGTAAATATTAGTAGTGTATCTATTCCTTTTGTCGAATGTTTTTATATGAGTAATGCTGTGTTTGAGAGCTTTTTATAAACATTTTAATATTGACAACCTATATTCCTTGCATTCCACTTCCTGAATTTGATATAAAATTACACGATACATTTTAAGATTTTATATAGTTTACAGCATAAAATATTCACAAATCCTTAAACTTGAGAGCACTGTTATTTATATACTATCCTAAAATTCAACACATTAAAAATATTCATTTTATCTCTCTTAAATGACTCATTACTGATGTAAAATCCAAACAAACCTCGTAATCTTTATTGCATCGATCCTGGCCGCAAAGCATTCGTGAATAAAATATCAACACAAAATTAAAACCGTACGAAAATCTCGTCTAAATTCCGCGCGAATTAGCCTTAGAGTTTCCTGAAGACTGTTACCAACGCCCTCTACATCTCCAGCTATTCATTGCTGACGTCATTTCACCCACAAAGATTTTCATCTATCCACCTCTTTGTCTTCATTCTACACTATATTTCCTTCATTTTGCAATTCAGAACGGGGCAGATTCCCTTGACATTTAACATAATCTCTGTTACAATGGTTTTCAAAATCTGCTTAGTAAAGCAGTGTTCTTATCAATTGGGCTACATTTAGAGCTGAATATGACATATTCAAAATGTTCACTCAGTAATTCATTCCTAAGACTATTAGACTTCAACTAGAGGTCTTGTCATCTCACTATTTTTAATTCATAATAAGGACATTATTCGTTTGTATCTCATTTGTAAAAAAAAAGAAACAGCACATTTGCAATTACTGTGTAGTTACTGTTTTCTAACTGTTTGTAAGAAGCAAACGTCTAGCAATTTTTCCATCTCAAAATCGAGCCTTAATGCAGATTTTATGTGGCCTTCGAATATTTCCGCAACCTTTTGCCTCAGAAGCGCGCATTAATTTTCTATAGCTAAAATCCAATAACTCATCTTTTTTTTTTTTTTTCACAACGAACAAGATCCAAACGTTTAATGGATTTCTGATTAATAACTTTTATACAACATCGGGTAATAGTTAATAGGAGGAAAAATGATTCTGTAATGATTTTATTTAAGTTCTCTTTTGCTTCCAGTGGTAGGTTAACTGAATACTGGGCGTTAGCTTGTGGAGTCTTGGTTAATCATGAGTCTAATCGGTGGCAATAAGAGCTGATTTGTGGTTCCACGATTAAAACAAGTAAAAATTGCGTCGTAGTTTCTACGGCGCCATCGAGTTTTCTGTACAGCGTATAATACTTCTGTATAAAGCTCTCAGTCACGGCTTATGAAATCTCAGCCGCCGCCTATGAAACTTTAAGCCACGACCCGGTGGTGGCCTGTTTTGTTGGCACCTATAATGGTGCCAGATGCACGATCATAGCTAAATTTAACCTCAAATAAGATAGAAACGACTAAGGCTAGAGGGCTGCAATTTGGCAAGCTTGATGATTGAAGTACGGATGATCACCATACCGATTTGCAGCCCTCTAGCCTCAGTAGATTTTAAGACCTGAGTGCGGACAGAAAACGTGAGGACGGTCGGACAAATACCCATCCCAAAAATGTCCCCCACATCAGAGATCCACAACGAGTTCGTAGCTTGGCTTATAACAAAATATTCAGTTAGGGATACAATGTATTAACAGCATTATCCCCTTTGCATATAACTAATTCCATAGTGTTTAATGACATGGTAGTTTAGTCGTTTATAGCATCATGCATCGTACACAGGATTTATCAACAAGTCTTTACCGAGAAAAACTGAAAAGTGCTCTGACAAATCCCATCATAGTAAATACATTTTTGTACGATGGATGGGCTAGCAATAATCTCTCATACAGAACAATGCGCTTTCAGGTTTGCAATTAAACCTTTTGATGCAATTTGTCAGATTAACAAGTTTTCAAAGGATGCCCGCCCGCTTCATACAGCATTAATTGAGACATAATAAATGACGATAATCATTCTTTACCCCTATTGCATTTTTTCTCTTTACCCACTGTTTTTTTTAATAATATAATTTCCTGCCTTCAATTTATTTCTCTCTAAAAGTAATATGAAGTTATATTAAAGTAGGCTAATTTGTGGTTTTTGTAGAGATGCTTTAGTATGTATTTCAGTGTCACTTTCTCACGCGCACACACAAACAAACACACACATATATATACAAATATATATATATATATATATATATATATATATATATATATATATATAAATATAGTGTGTGTTTGTGTATGATGTATGTATGTATGCATGTATGTATATGTCTTTTTTCATTTTGCCATTGTTCAGAATTGGAGCACGTACACAGAGGAAACCTTAAAGGCCATTGACTAACAGAAGACCCATGCGTTAAAATCGAGAGCCTATTTAACAAATAGATACAAAGTGTATTATGACAACCAGATGATTGCACACATAAACATCCATCAATATTACTGGGGTAAACCAAGTCGACGGTGCATGCAGCTTTAAAGCAGCGTTGCTGATAATGCTGCCGTGTAATATGATATAACAAATACAGATCTTGCCTATCGTAGACATTCGGCAGCTGTATAAATAAAAAAACTGAAAAAAAAGCTTAACATAACACAAATAATAGCTTTCCCAGCTTAACGTCTCCTATACACACATGCACTACACGGTACAGCAGCACACGATAGGCTGCACACGCAATCCTTTAATGCTTAATATATTTCTTATTATTCCCCTTCAAGTAAAGATAATCTACGGGCTGCTCTATGAGGAAGAGCCAGTGCTGGCATAAGGCTAGCCTAATCAAATAAAAAACAACCACAGTTAAGATAATAATAATTAATTTCCATTTTCACTTTTAAATTTCTTTTAAATTTCTCTTAAGTTTGGTAAAAAAAAAAAAAAGATACTAGCCGGTTCCTCTCGGTAATTACGAGAATGTAATGAAAAGACATTATTATTATTATTATTATTATTATTATTATTATTATTATTATTATTATTATTATATACATGCAACTAACCAAGACAGTTCTACAATGTAAGATGATCATATATATATATATATATATATATATATATATATATATATATATATATATATATATATATATATATATAAATAGAGCGACATTAATGAGGAAAGCCGAGGTAAAACAAAAATTCTTTTCATCATACTCGTCGTTTATGGTTAAATATTACTTTTATATTACATTCACTCAAGTACAATAAAAACCTAAACTAGAAGACATCAAACAGCGCATGCGTACGCTAACGTTAGATAGGTTTATTATCGTCTGATTCCACTTTTTACTTTTAACTGTTTAAAGGATTTTCACTTGGAAAATGTAAGTAAAGTTTTCCATCATTTTAATCGAAAAGAAAATAGAAAATACATAATCTAAGTAAGTCTTTCTGCCTCGGACCAAAGACTGCACCTTATGAAATAACTGCTGAAATATGTATTTCGAACAGACAAACAGATAGACAGCCACACTAACAAAACAGAGACAAAAAAGCAATTCGCTGACGAAACTGAGGTCGAACGCAGATCATTCGCCCACTAAAAGTCAGGCGTGCGTTCGAGTACGTACATCTCAGGTACATAAAAATCTCTAGAACTTAGAGGCAACCAATAACTTCAGCCGTCAAGCCTTAGATGATAGCCAAATTAATTCCGTTCCGAAAGTTCATCTCTTTAATTATAGCTAATGATTAAAGGTAGCGCTTGAAACACTTGAAACACTTCGATTTTAATTTGAAGTAATTTGAAGCATGTAATCGAGCTTAAATTACTTGTTGTTAAATTAGCCGGTGTTTGTATAGACGTCCACTATTGAATCTATTGACGTTTTTCCCCAAGTGACGTTTGCTCTCCTACGCGTGCCTCTTTGGTAACCACATTTATCAGTCTTCCTTCATATTTATGTCACAAAAGTTTTTATATCTTTAACATGGTATCACCTGTAAAAGAATTATAGTTCCCTTTTACAAATTTGCTTCCCTTTTTTACGATATACTGAAATATTAATCATCTTTTACACATTCTCAAATCTCCTGTCACATTATACGTGCATTTTACTTACTTTTATCATATTACACTTTCATACTTTTTTGTCTTATCTCATGTTGTCTTGTCTAATTTCGTCTTGCTTCTTCCACTTTTTCAGCTAATCACTCACTTCACTCTACCTGTTCTTTTACTTCCAAGAAATATAAATCTTGAGTCACTAGCAATTTTTCGTCTTCCATTTTCTAAGTATGAGCAAACCGTCTCCGAGTTGTTTTACTACCTCCCTCGTTTTATTTAAACTAAGAGATGATGCTAAGCCCATTATATCTCTATCTCCTTTTAAAAGCTCTCTCCAACTTGCTCAAAGATCTCTTCAACATATGTGTATTACCAATTAACAATGAAGCACACTTCAACATTTTCTGTAGGTCTGCTCTCTCTCTCTCTCTCTCTCTCTCTCTCTCTCTCTCTCTCTCTCTCTCTCTCTCTCTCAAAGATCTCTTCAATATATACTTATTACCAATATAAATGTAGCGAAATCAAACATTTTCTGTATGCCTGCTCTCTCTCTCTCTCTCTCTCCCCGAAGGGAGGGAATTGTTTTCGCTGCGAGAAAGTACATTAGTCTTTAGCTGCAGGTAAGGATGAAATATGCTTTCGAGGGCTCTAAAAAATTTCAATGTCTGTGCTGTTAATTACTTAATTTAATTAATTTCTCTTGATTCCATAATTTCCGTTATCCTTCAGAACTACTGTAGACTTGTTTACCCCCAAATCAGTTAGATATAATTGAATTAATAAGCCTATAGGGTTAGACAAATCCTTCCAAGATCTCACAATTAATGTAATTAAGAGTCATTTGTGCATAATTGCAAGATAGCTGGGGCATCACACACATAAACACACACATACACACGCACACACTTGACCCACGTTGACCTTATGACCTGGTTTATCCCGACTTGACTGGATTTAATTGATTCCGATGCACAAAATAACTCCGGGTAACAGACTCGATTTTAGGTTAAGATGACCATTCGCAGATCTTACGAGCAATAAATCACATTGTTATTATTCTCATAATCCATTTTATGGCTTATCCTCCTCTTTTTAAAGTCCGCTTTTTTTCACTGAATACGATAATTACCCAGAATTCCCATCTCCATTTTCGCCTGGAGATTTACGGATTTATTTTGTCCAATAGAATACACCAGCTATGCATATTTAATGAAAGGGCTTCTCTGACTATTTCTAGGAATTTTTTTTTTCAATAATAATTATTCATGATGGTATACTCATGGTTTAAGTCGCTGAAAGTGACTTACTTTATCTCAATGCTAATAAAATTACGTGGAATTACTGATTCAGGTTACCGCGTACACACACACACACAAGCACACAAAGATATATATATGTATGTATATATATATATATATATATATATATATATATATATTATATACATACGGAAGTCCGTATGTATAATATATATATATATATATATATATATATATAATATATATATATCTATATCTATATCTATATCTATATATATATATATATATATATATATATATATATATATATATATATATATATGCGTGTGTGTGTGTGTGTGTATGATATATATATATTATATATAATTTATATATATTTTATATATATCTAAATCTATACCTATATCTATATCTATATCTCTCTCTATATATATATATGTGTGTGTGTCTGTGTGTGTGTGAGTATGATTATTGGAATTACGTATATATTCAGGTAATGACGCTTACACACTGACACATATATTTATATACGTGAGTGTGTGTATGTGTGTGTGTGTGTGTGTGTAAGCGTCAATACCCGAATAGATAATTCAAAATAAATGTATATATTATACACATACACACACAAACACACGCACACTTGATCTCATGACTGCGATTCACGAGCAAGCCATAATTCTTTATTCCTACTTTGCAAGTGACGTGATCCTGTCTCCATACTCGTAAACTATGAACAGGGTACTTTGTGATTAGATGATTGTGCGAATTGCTATCAAGTTTATTCTGACACTATATAGGCTATTATTAACTTGCATAAAAGATAAAAGAGCATGCCGCAGGTTCGTATTTTGCTAGAGTCGAGTTTTAATGCAACATTCGCCGAAAGACAGGATTCATTAGCTGTCGCAAAATTGAAGACTGGTCTCAACGTGTGAAAATCTCACCTAAAACCGAATCCAAACCGAGAGCTGATTAGACTAAAATACTAGTATAAGTTCAAGGTCAATTCGTATTCAGTGTTTTATTTATTTATTTATTTTTTAATCGGAAGTAAACGCGAATAAACATTTTTTTCCGTGACAAAGTAAAACCGCAGCTCGTAACTGTTCATATGCATAACTTCATTTTCGTGAAGCAAATGACCTCTTCCTATGTAAATCTTCTCCTCTCAATTGACATAAGATTTACATATTCGTGAGCCTTTTGTTATTTAGATGGTAAATTTTCACATTAAACCCCTAAAGCTCTATGATGGAAATACTAATATGGCTTATATTCGTGTTTTTTTTTATTTATTTAGTTCATACTTTTATTTTTTTAATCAACGGTTTATTGGTCATCGAGGGTGTAATGGATAACCGTACTCATTGCCACATATCCTTTTTATGATGGTGACGATTTCAGGGCGCTGGCATAGCCCAACTTTAAAAGAATGTCTCCATTCAGCCGTCTGGTGCAATTTGACGGAACGGTCGTGGCATGACGAATTTCAGTGTGCCTTGGCTCTGTATTGATTTTATTTAAATCAGCCGAATTGGCTTTTTTTTTTTTTATCGCAGAACATAAATATTTTCTTGGCGCGTTCTCAGCGCCGTCAGTCGCTCCAGAGGGCATTGATCGTTCTTTGGGAGACATTCGCCGTCGGCAGTTGTATGAATGAAATGGCTTCTTTGTCAATAATAACAGGCGATATTCTAACGTGTAAAACACCTCACACGCGCGCAGCTACACCTACACACACACACACACACACGCACATACACCCGTTTTCGATATACGCATGGAATTTCCTGGTTGCACTCACCACTCCAAATCGGTACAAATACATCTATAAACATGCATATATATATATATATATATACTATAATTTCTTATATATGATTATATATATATTATAATTATATATATAATATATATAATATATATTATTATATATATATATATATATATATATATATATATATAATATATATAGCCATGGCATTGGAATTTCCTGGTTGCACTTTCCACTCCAAATCGGAACGAATACATTTATAAACAAGCACAACGGCCTCCCGTTGTCTGGTTACCCTGATATTTTTGGATCCGCTCTACACAGAAAACCTAGAATCCAAAATCGAAAATGAAAGGATAAACTATCATGCCGTGCCAGGATTCGAACAAGTATTATGAGAAATAGCCATCCACACTAAACCACTTCCCGCGAGGGATGAAGATTTAGGTTAGCTGAAACGTTCCTATAATAACTGCGGCGTTCAAATATATTTTACTTGAAATGAAAACTGGAATCCTCGCTCTGTTACAATGTCGACGAACTTTGAAGGTTCTTCACCCGCCCTCCCTTGCGAAACTTCTGAATTATACCTACTTGTAATCAAACGACCTTTCATCCGTTTTACCAGACCAAACTAGCTCAATAGGTCTTGATGAAATATTGTCAGGATTGCGAAATTATGAACGAAAACAGAAAATTCTTTTAGCATTCCGGATGATTACAACGACTTATAGATGAATCCTTTGAGTATAGTATTTATGAAGAGCTCCCGACTGTCTTTGGCGTTTCTCTTTAATCCAGAAATTAATGCATTTATTTTTTTATCCATCATTTGATAAAAAATGTGATTTTTTCTGCTGAGTATTTCTACATATACATTTCGCTTCGTATACCTCAAAAATAAAAATAAAAACAAAATTATATCAATCCTTTGACGGTATTGAAATATCAAAGAAAATTTTTTTTCCATTTATCATTGGTAGTGGCAACCCTGAAAGTTATTTTGTCAACTATCCCGTTAAAAGCTAGATGCCACCAACAATTTGTTGTCTGCAATATTTATCTTAAATTTCTTATACCAACTTCTACGAGAAATCATATACTGCGACTTACCCAAGGAGACATAGGTACCAGCTCCTAAATATCCTCTTCTCCACTATTTCAGTTACGACACAAGATCCGGATCCTTCAGTGAAGGGATCAGATGGGCGGACTCCGGCTACCTCGGATCCAGGGCGTTCTTCAGGATTATGTCTGATCCGCCCACACTCGTCGTGGATGACGTGCGAGTGGCTGACCAGGCGGTGTACACCTGCAGGGTGGATTACAAGATTCGACCGTCAGCCATTACAAAGGTTAATTTGACTATCGTAGGTGAGTAATCGTAACCAGTATTCATCTATTATTATTATAATAATTATTATCATTAATATTATTATCATTAATAAAATCACCATCTCTGTCTTGAATTCAGACTGGGTGAAGAAAATACGCAGTTATAAGATGTATTTTTCGCCGATGAAAAAACTTTCGTCAAGTTCATCAATGTATGTATGTATGTATGTATGTATGTATGTATGTATATTCACTCTGATGAAGAAGCTTTCGCAAAGATGATCAGTTGTCCTCTCCAGTCATAACAAATGACAGTATTTAGGATGCATTAGATGATTAGCTTTCACGCAAAAAACTGACTAATGAATCACTCTTTAATCTGTTGGCAATTCTCAGAGATCATCTTGGCGGAGTTAGCGATACACATACATACATACATACATACATACACAATATATGTAACTGTGATTTTTCTCCACCTATTATTTTCACTATCCATGAGAATTATCAATGTTACTGTGAAAATTATATCATGACCGCCGGTATTTTGGAACTATCATTGAGAGAATGATAGACTACTGAAGCGACCAGCAAGATCGCAGGTAATAAGAAAGAAGAGACTGAAGGCCTTATAGTAAATATTTAATGAAAATGCCTTACGGGTGATGTTGTCAGAAATATAAAAATACTGATAGCTATGTTTAAGAGTACTGAGTAGGACTACCAAGTATAGGTCTTAAACCGAAAGTATAATATATATTTTAAAAAGAAAAATAGCTTCCTACAGAATTAACCCCCCCCCCAAAAAAAAAAAAATCAATGAAGTACACAGAGGATCCTCGACGCATTACAAGGATACCGGCATACGCAAGAAAAGAGTAAAGACTTGTACTGGCAAGATGTACTGACCACGAGATTAAAGATTTAGAAGGTACTTCAATGAAAAGGTTATCGATAGTGAACATACTGACAAAGCATAAAGTAATGTGACAATAAATAATTACCAGAAAATGGATCCTAAAACAGGTGCAATTATAACACTTTAGTTATTCATGCTATACAAAGGGTGGCTGTTTCATACTCCTCGTTAAAAAAATCGATAAGTTGGGGAATAGTTTCTTTTTTTAAATATCTAATAAATGTATAAGATGATATTAATGCACAAAAATTATATAAGCAAATAAGTACACACGTATATACGTATGATACAACACCAACAATTTGTTTCAGTAAACTGCATCATAGACCACTAACTTGTTGACTCCTAAATCAAACAAGGGGACAATTGAAATTGCTCCAAATAGAATAGAGCTCTGTATATATAATAATAATAATAAAAAAAGGTGATCCAACCTCTAGCTTACTCGAGGCGCGTGCTAAATTCTACGGTCGAATAGCGCATTGTTTCACCAACGAACATTTAAAAATTAAGCTATATTGTATTAGAATCATTGTTTTGTAATGTTTAACATGCACATTATTATTTCTTTTTACATTTTTGTTCTAATAATAAATTATAAATATCCTATCCTAAAATTCCTGTATCTTTAACTCAAGGCGAAACACCTTTTTCAGACCTTGTTAGTTTTTCCAAAGGCCTTTCCTAACATCCAACAACAACAACAACAACAACAACAACAAGGAAGTTTGTAGGCTTACTCCCCGAGTAAGTGAAAAATAAAAACAATGACAACGAGACAGACAGTTTGTTTCGGAAGTACATTATCATCATTCAAAACCCAACAAACTCAACCTTCATGATAAAAGTCGAAGAGGATCATTTTAAACGTAAATTTTAAATTCAAAATAGAAGAGCACAGAAAGATGAAAGGAAAAGCAGTTAAATTTGCTTAGACTTACGTGACCCACATGCCAGCACAGGTACCTTCCTACTTAGCATCACATTATAAAGGGAAATGAGGTACTTAGCTGTATTAACTAACGTTGTGTGAATAGTGATAGGACGAAAATCCCAGGAAATTGTTATCTTACTGTGTTACGAAGGGGTTCTTTTTGAGTATTTCTTTACCTAATCATTCCTCCTCTGCAGGTAACGAATATAATAAATACCCCAAGAGGACTTGAGTGATGCTTATACTACTCGATATAGAATAGGCGTCAGTACTGTATAAGTCATATTCAGAAAACATATGTTCTGAATAGAAACAAAAAGTGGAAAGAAGAAATAAGTGCTATTAAAAAATATTTTAAAAAGAATTCCTGCAATTCTACAACGTTTTTCAATGAAATATTTTTTAATAGAAGGCGTTTGTCCCTGTTGCAATCACTATTACTATTATTATAATTGTTTTGCTTCTTGTTATTAACTTATTTGAAGCAGATCAGAAATACCCGTGACTTGCATCAGCAAGTTCGTACAGTAGGATTCATTATGTAACACTATGTTCTTCGTAAACAGTTAAACTATGTTCATGCAATATAAACCTCAGCCCCCTTACAAAGACAGACATTCGTGTTCTAAAGCAAAACAAAAATCAAGAGAATTCTCCCAAAACTGTAGTCATGAAAACTATTCCTTCAACTTTAGCCCAAAATAATAATAAATAATAACGGATGAATTCATCCCCTGGAAAGAGACTTGCCTTTTAAATCCAAAAAGAATTTTGACCTTTTACATTCCACCTTAAACAGATGGATCCCCAGCCGTCATTCTCAGAAAATAATTCTCCAAACGCTCCGAAACGTTTTTGGATACCGTATCATTTAGCCTTGAGCCAGCGGAATCTGGTTCGTTGATAGCATTCTGACAATGGCTTTGTGGTACTGGTTTTATCTGCACGGTATCATGTGGCCTTCTAGTTACAACGAAGACATATACACAGACTCAGACACACACGCAATCATTTATACACACATATATATACACACTAAATATATATATATATATATATATATATATATATATATATATATATATATATATATATATATATATATATATATATATATATATATATATGCATACTCAGAGAGAGAAAGAGAAAATATTAATCTCTCTCTCTTCTCCTATCTCTCTCTCTCTCTCTATCTCTCTCTCTCTCTCTCTCTCTCTCTTCCTTGAATAAACCTGAGTACATAATGACATTCATTAAAATAAGGTTGATGATGCAAGCTTCGTAGCCGTCTCATTAGTTCTCCAATTTCTCCTTCGGATTAATAAAGCAGAGCATAATTGGGATCAGTTTCATCATTATTTGTCCTTACTGTTGTTAATCTTACCATCGCGTAATAGGGATTATACCTATCAGTTTTTTTTATGAAACAATAATAATGATTATCAATATTACTATCACCACAATATCGTTAAGGCTGCTGTCAATAAACATGTTTTTCTATCATCACTACAAAGGACAAAATAAGACCCGTTCTTATGTGTAAAATGTTGACCTTGGTATAGTGTTAGAAATACACTTATAATCCTTGAGCTTTATGAGGACTAACGTCCTCATCAAGATTAAGGTTTTCCTATGTATTGATGACAACATACAAAGGTTGAACAACCAAAAATGGTCTTATTTTAGCCTCACCTTTAAAGATCGTGACTTTTCTTCATAAACTGTATCATCATAAATCGTGGCGGATGTAATCTTATGGAAAAGGTCATACACCTATAGCTATTTCAGCCAATCAGAAACATTTCGAATACAATGAATGGAAATAAATGTTAACTAAAGTCCCCTACTAGTAAAAACACAAGAATGTCCTCTCACCGTTGTAAACATCGCTAAAATGGCGCTGTTTTCCTTCCTTTTTATGAAACAGAGCAAGACGTTATTATGAACTTCGCTCGTTCCGTCGTGAGTAAAACTGCCAAAATTTGGTTAATTAAGTTTATAGACAGATATCCTGCGTTAATAAGACCATGCTCTAAGACAGCCCCTTCTGGGGTTAAAATACTGATGAAAATCACGAGGAACCTCTACCTATCAAAAACTAAACTTGAAAAACAAATGAAAATCAGCTTCGTCTTTTCAACCAATGTTAAAATCTACACACAAAAAGTATACCTGTGACCAGTAAATAGTTATGACAAACCTCTATCCAGTTTTTATTTTTGATATTGATTCCCATTTGTTCCTTGTTTGTGTATGTTTTTTCCTCTCTTTTAGCTTGGCATGATAACTGATACCTTATTTGTGTTAGTGACGCTTGTGTGTGCCAGCATTACGAACGAAACGATGATAATGCAACAGTATGCCCAATGAAATAATATTCTCGTGTAAAAAGGACAGAAAATGTGCTACGAGAATTCAGAAGCATTGAAATCACAAAAGCGATAAATGTTGATAAGGAAATAAGAAATGGTCACCATCGCAAAACAAATAAGCTGAATGAAATAAAGTCCGTGAGGAAGACGTTTTAAAAATAGGACGAAAATATTGCACATTTTCTCGTTTACGAAACAATGGTTATTTATGTGACACTCAATCAAGAGTTCCCCAGCAATTTACTCTGACAGATGCATCATTACGAAGTAATGTCACAATTTTAATTCGCTTCGTGCGCCAAGATTTCACACCTGTTATAGCGATAAAATGATCGATGCATACTACACAACCAGAGCGATGTCAGATAACATAAAACACGATTCAAGAACATATCTCGTGAAATGGGATGTCCTTCAATTTGCTAATCAATCATACGCATATTTGTACTGCACATGAAAAGTTATGCATGTTAGTAATCATGTGCATATAGTGTGAAATTTGAGCAGTCATGTGCATATAGTGTAAGCAGATATGTAAGGCGGATTTAGCTAAGGATAAAAGTACAACGTCCATGTCAGAAAATTATGAATGATCTCGTAAGCAGAACGTGTATACAACAAGAATGGAGAAAAAAAGTTAGGTAAGATTGGCTTAGAAGTGACTTAAGAGTATTTTTTAACTTTACAGGGCAGATTGTAATCTTTCACCTTGAATGCATGAATTTCTGTATGGAATGAATGGTGACTAGTTTTGAAGGTTTTATGAAAGATCATTTTTATCAAACAAATTTACTTCTACTTTAAGAAGCTCAACTATATTTACCTTGTATTTCCCTGCTCAGCGCACAAGAACCAACATCAACTGCAACATATATTTGACTCAAACTTGCAATCCTTATATAACTCAAAACTCGAGACTAACTGAAAACATGTTTATCTCACCGTTCGTTCCATTTTACTATTCTGTAAAAGAAAACTACTGACCTGCCTATTTGTCGGTCTGTCCGCACTTTTTCAGTCTGGCCTCAGATCTTAAAAACTACCGAGGCTAGAGGGCTACAAATTGGTGTATTGATCATCCAACCGCCAATCATCAAACGTAAAAAAATTGCAGCCCTCTAGTCTCAGTAGTTTTTATTTGATTTGAGGTTAAGGTTAGCCATGATCGTGGGTCTGGCACCGCTAAAGGTGCCAACAACACAGGCCACCACCGGGGCGTGACTTAAGGTTTAATGAGACGTGGCTGAGTGTTTCATATAACCTTGTATGCTGTATAGCAAACCCATTGCGCTGAAGAAACTTCGGCGCATTTTTTCAAGTCAATAGAGGGGATGGTCTACATGAAGACCTGAACCACCGCCTGCCAATTCGTTTGAGTTTATTGAAAGAATGAAAGAGAGGAGATAGATGAATATTGAAGTCACGAGAATGAATATGAGACGGCCATTTAGCAAAAAACAATTATAACCATTAACATGTTTAAATGTCTTTTTCCGTCAAAATGTGCATATTATAGATGCACGTATATTCTGAAATACATTTGACGCGCTGAATCACTGGAAATGGTTGCTACGAAAATTTATTATATATATAATTATATATATATATATATATATTAATATAAATTATATATTTATTTATTTATATAATATATTATATATAATATATATATATTATTAATTATATTATTAATATAATGGTATATAATATAAATATAAATATATTATATATATATCTATATATATATATATATAATATATATTTATATAATATATATCTAATATATTATAATATATATATATATATATATATATATATATATATATATATATATATATATATATATATAGATATATATATATATATTATATATATATATAATATTAAATATATATATATATATATATAATATATATATATATATATATACATATTTGTTTGTGTGCGTTCATATAAATATGTGTGTGAGTGAAGTTTTACCGCCATGAAAAAGCAGTTCTATCATTAAAAGTACGGAAAAAGTGACCACGACTCAGAAACATTGCAACTGATCATCGCAGCGAGGAAAACGACAAGCCTGGAACGCTGCGTCCAAAAGTCATCTCCCGGCTTCGTAGCGGAGCTAATTAACAATATATTTCTCTGACAGAAACTCATCTGTGCGCCGTATCCCTCCTGATTAATTATTATTGGTGTGGTTCGTTCTCATTTTGATTAGCATTGTTATAACTCCATTTCGACTTTTTCCTTTTTCAGTTTCTTTTTTTTTTTACATACGTATCTGGTTCAGTATTTACAGAAACTTTTTTTAGAGGACTGGGTTTAAAACGAAATCATGGTTTATGAGCGTGTGTATACATACATACATACATACATACATAAATAAATAGATGGTCCGACAGACACTATTTCTTTACATCTTAGTTGGTGACTTCTGGGTAATTCTAAATTAATACTTTCTCTAATTCATTATGTTTTTTATAGTATCCTAAGACTCTAATTTTGATAAAACACCTCCCATTCCAAAAATGGACATCAATGTAAAATCTCCATCACAATAATATCCCATACATCATTATGGTTAGAGGCTCCAGAGAAAATCTAAGAGCAGTCCCTACCGGGTTTACTCTTGACCCATTGAACTGGTTGATGAAGATACATACTTCATTCGGAAAACAACCACAGTAGACGACTACACGAAGCCGTTTATCAATATAATTTGTCGACTACACAATATAGAAATGGGTGTATATGATACTTCGGTCCCCGTGGGGCTAGTACTAAACACGGCGTCCCAAGGAACTTCCGCCAAAGTATTGCCAAATATATACCCTTTCCTTTCACGCAATATGCAACTCCACCCCACCCCTCCCTCCCCTCCTTTGTCTTGTGGACACCCTCGCGCTGCCGTGTTAATCAGGACATTATATTAAAAAACCTTTTTCATTCCATCTAACTCGCAATTTTCCTGTCTCCCTCGCCTCCTCCGAAGATGTCAAAATTATACAGACATGAACTCAATGTGCTTTACTAACATTTTCCACGTAAAAAAGAAAATAATCAAACTATAATCCTGCTATTCACTCATGATAACATCCATAATTGTACTTATCTTTGTTGCATCTCTTTATTTCATATCCTAGCACCCCTTCTTAGTTCAGATGTATGTAAAATAAATATTTAACCTCGGTTGATTCCATTTTATTTATTTCCGTGCATTTTTAGCAGCCAAACTTCGCGTCCACACAGGGGGAACAGCTTACTGTTCATTCGCACATGCTGTTAACTTTTGTTTGTCTCATGATGGGATTCATCTCATTTTTCATCGCAACAGTATTTCTTTAATCTCGAACTACTGGAAAGAATCATCCATTTCCATTCTTGTCTTCATCCATTTTGAGTCGCTTCCATTTATCCTTCTAACTAGCTCCTGCTACCATTTGCTTTCATCTTTCTACTTTTGAGGTTATTTTCAACCCTTTACTAGTCTCTTCAGGTTTTACTTTCAGCAATCAAATTATTTGAGAATGAATTAATGAACTGGCCGATTTACATCCTCTGTTAAAAGCCTTAGCTATCCGAACTTAAATGTTATATGATTATTTTATTTCCAGTTCCTCATTTCTCCTACAAATTGGGTAAATTGTTTCGTTAGCGAAGTTTCCGTTGTAACTAAACCTTAAAGACAGTTGAGCATCAATATATTGATGAAGCGACATAAAATACTCAATTACCATTTATATGAATGAAACTGACAGCAATTGTGACAGTGGAGTAGTCATTCCTTTCACACTAACACACCCAGTTACGTCCTCTCTGGTTTGACAGATAGGCGAGAAAATATGTACAAACCTATATTCAGCAGATTCTTTCAACCGAGACTCGATATTTGCTCGGCATGGTTTGAAGTCACTGATTTAGAATTCACTTCAGCCGTGCAGCCAAGAAAACACTATCACAAGAGACGTTTCCTGTAATGGAATGGGAAGAACATGTGCAAGGCCTGAAGCACTGCATTGAACCGTCTTCATATGATACGTCATATCGACAGGAATTTTGCCAACCTATGGAGGCGTCCCTGAAGGGCCAGCAACTGATAACGGGGAGAGAGAGAGAGAGAGAGAGAGAGAGAGAGAGAGAGAGAGAGAGAGATAATATCCAATTATATTCTTTTGTATCATTTCGTATATGTAATTTCAGCGCTTTGGAAAACTGCATTTAAACCAAACGACTCTGTGTGGTGCATAAGTGGTATTTTCTCCAACCATGCAAAAAAATCAAGGTTTAATTCCTGGTGTTTACACACACGCATACATGCATGCATACATGGATATATATATAGCGTAGCGGTAAGGGTTTAAATGGAGACGTCTGTTTCATATTGGCGTTTATTGAAGGCAACGTTTCAGGGACCAGCCCCATTTTCAAGCTGGAAATTTTAATTTTATTCTATTATTGTAATTTTCAGCTTGAAAATGGGACTGGTCCCTGAAACGTTGCCTTGAATAAACGCTAATATGAAACAGCCGTCTCCATTTAAACCTTTACCGGTAAGTACCCCGTATGAGGCTTCCCCTTCGGTTCATGTATATATAGATATATATATATATATATATATATATATATATATATATATATATATATATATATATATATATATATATAATCTTCTTTCCCATCGTTATCCCTACACTAAGGGTTTTGTTGCCTGATGCGCCTTTCCTGACAACATCACCTATGCTTTATTATTTGGCAAAAGGGTTTTACGACCGCATGCCTTCGCTGTCATCATTCACAGTTATTAGTGATGGGCCTCGACTTTGACTAAAAAGTCCACCTGCACGGCAGCAGTTTCCGCAGTTATTGGCTGGTGGGCCTAGTCTTTTACTAAAAAAGTAAGACTGCAGACAACAGCAGCTGTCCTTTCAGTCGCCTTTTACAACACGCAAAAGACGTATTGTGGTAGTATTCTTACGCCCCTACCACAGGGTATATATATATATATATATATAATATATATATATATATATATATATATATATATATATATATATATATATATATATATATATATATATATATACCTTGTGGTAAGATCGTAAGAATACTACCGCCATAGGTCTTTCGCGTGTCGTAAAAGGCGACTTAAAGGTCAGCTGCTTTTGTCTACAGTCTTACTTTTTTGGTAAAAGGCTAGGGCCACCGCCAATAACTGCGGAAACTGCTGCCTTGCAGGTGAACATTTTAGTGAAAGGCGAGACCCACCACCAATAACTGTGATTGAGGACAGCAAAGGCATGCGGTCGTAAAAATCCCTTTGCTAAATAAATGAAAGCATTATGCGCAAAAATTAGTCATCTATGATATAGCTATAAAGTTTCTAAAGTTCTTTGCCTGCAAAAGTTCATGTCGACCGAGACATTCAGCGCATCCAAATGAAAAAAAATTCCTTAACGAAAGAAATCATCAATTCCGATTTTCCATAAATGTCACCGGTTCTTTTGTGCCGGACATCATATCGTATATCTCGGCGTTAGCTTATTTTATCAAGATTATCTCAACTTTGACATTTTCCTTCAGGAATATACTTCTTAATTATGGTAGTCGTAGTCTGCGTTATTCCTCCGAAAGGAGATTTGTGTTAGAAGTCATGCAAGTCTAGTCGCTTTCCTGGTCTATTCTGAGTTTCATAAGATTATTTTTCCCAGTCGCATCTACATGGTTAAAGTAAGCGGGAAAACGTTGCCCAGGAAAATGTCTATGTACCTTTGGTAACAACTTGCTTTTCTTGCATTTTTGCCTAGGAGTACTGAAATAACGAAATGAACCGAGTAGCGTTCTGGCCTAAAATAACGAATGGAACCTGGTAACTTTCTGACCTAAGAAAGCTGTAGTAACGAAAAGAACCTGGTAGCGTTGTGGCCTAAAAGTACTGAAGTAACGAAATAAACCTATTAGCTTTTTCGTTATAAATCACTGAAGGGACGAAATGAACCTAGTAACTTTCTGGAATTAAAAGTGCTGAAGTAACAGCTTGTATAATTTCTCATGGAGTACCTAAATAAAAATATTATCATAATGAATGTGCGCTACGAAATAAAAAGTTATGATTTATACTGTAAAGATTCAAGAATATTATGGACACTTTCCATAGGCAGAACCGAAAGATATGAGTAACTCTTGATCGATAAAACGAATTTCAGGTTTAAGTCTGGTGAAGTTCGGCCGATTATTATATAGTTTTTTAATTTTTCGTCTTACCTTCTTGCGCGACCCTGATCGATCACCAAGGAAGACGAGACGGAAAACAAAGGTAAAAAGATTCAAGTAATACGAATTTTTCGGAATTTTCTTATAAGAACTCCAAAGACCAGATCTGAACAGACATCTTTGATGGAGCAAGAATTCGCTTCGTTTATGCAGTTACTTGGGCCTCGTGGATTTCTTCACTAACATTTCATCTTAGTCATCAACATTTTGGCTTCTACTTATTTGTTTTTTTGTTATAGAGAGAGAGAGAGAGAGAGAGAGAGAGAGAGAGAGAGAGAGAGAGAGAGAGAGAGAGAGAGAGGTGGATTAACCGACTGATCACCAAGAAACTAACACCAAACACTGTTCATTAATGCAGAGGGGGGCGGGGGAGGAGGGAGGGAAGTCTGTTCTATGCATTTACAATAAAAATTAAGGTCAAAACCATCAGTCACGTCAGTTACTATCTGCCAACATAATAGTTTATGGACACGTGCCTGAGCTCAACTTAGCTTTATCAATTGAAATTGCCATTATTTTTGGCGCGCTTAATTAAGCTTTTTACATGTCGGTAATTCATACTCTTGTAGATGTGTAAAAATATCCTTGCTTATGGATTTATGCAAAAATCCCATAAATATCACCGTTTTTGTCTAAATTCCTTCGGTCGGGTATAATTAGACACTGTTTTCCAGGTAATCTATACACCTTTCTTTACATAAAATTTATTCTTCCAACTGTGCCATGAAAACCGATTCTAAAAACATATGAGTAAAATAAATATGTAAATTATAACTAAAAAAATAATAAGATGAATAGCATATCAAGTGATTAATGAAAGGAAGATGGTTGAAAGAAAGGGGTCATAATTAGGCCTGAAAACCAAATGAATATTTCAGAGTAACCCTTTCTTCCACAACAAGCCCCATTCTTAATCCGTTTTTGTCTCATGCCCATAGCTATGAATACCCAAACATCCGGTCCTTGTGTAGGCAGTGACTTCACCCTACTTCGTCTAAATTCCCTTTACTGGTCGTTTTAGACCAAAATATCTTTCCGGCACCGTCCCACTTTTTTTTTTCGAACCCCTCTCGCCCCCACCTTATAATAAGCCCCTCAACCTCCCCTCCTCGGGCCGTGACGAGGAAGGAGTAAATACGAATAGCCGTGAAGTTCCAGATAATCCTGTGAAGCGATCTTCCTCCTTGTTATGACCAGCATCACCAGGCCAGAACTTCGGTCGTCTGCATATTTTTAAACTCGTAAAAAACTCCCTAATGCCTCAAAAAATTACAGAAAGTTTACAACGTCCGATTAAATTTCCCGTCAACAAAATTCCCCGTCTAAAGCCGGCGGAGATAAGAAGTTTTCTTCCCCTCCCTCTCTCTCCTTTATTATAGGGGACATAAACATTGCACCAGAAACGAAAGTGACAGGGAGATTTATGGACGATGATGGCAGCACTACATTCACTCTCGCATGTTCCATCAGGTTAGGCATAAAATATAGCTTTTCAATTAAATATCGAAGGATACACGACTGAACGCTTGCACTGCGCATCACAATTACCCAGAACATAAATGAAAACATTAAATTATAATGAAAAAAGTACATTCGCAATAAAAGAGTAATACAGCCACCAGAATATCATTCGCCAAATAACCTTTGTGGGCGATTTAAACAATATTCGAGGAATGAGAACACCCTCGCAAAGACAAATGTAATTTGCATCTCATTTATCTAATCACGTTATTTGGACAAGGGAAGCAGAGACGACACCCAACGAAGAATAATAATCAGAGAAATATTTCGGACTGTTAAAGTATTGTTTATCAGTGCTCTCGTGCATGACGACCATGATAATGTCTGCTTAATGCAAGGAGATGAACACTAAATGCGTTTCACCGGAATTATAAAAATAAAGGTACGCGATGTTTCTTTGAAGATATATTGACTGAAAATTACATTACTCATTTATGTAAAGGTTTTTCTCGTTCTGACGAAGAACATTCAAAGTGGGTCCTAGAAATTTTCCCAAGACAAAAGAACTCAAATTTGCTGGAGCGTAATACTCGGTAATGTTTCTTCTGCGATATTATGCGACATGGATATTCTGAGTAAAATTAATTAGTAATTATTAGTTCTCGGAGCAAAATAAGTACGAATTCAATGTAGTAATATGATTCTCATATCCTTTTAGTAAAAGCCTTTAGACATCATGCCCCGCAGAAAAGCATAAACAATTACTTTTACAGAATATTAATTAGAGATTGTGAAAGAATACGTGCCAGTAAAGCAATACTTTATATATATACTATATATATATATATATATATATATATATATAGATATATATTTATATAATGGCATGTCATTCAAAATGCAAGCTTAAGATGAACCCTCAAGGGTACTTCAGTGAATAAAAACATAATCCTATCCTGTACAGGAGTAGAATTTTGCAAATATCTCTATGCTGAGCACATACCACTCCAAAGCTTACATTCTTAAAACCTTAGTAAAGGCAATCCATGCGCATGGATAACAACTGCCTATTAAACGTACTTAATTTTGAGGCATCTTAAACCTACTGACCTTATAAAACATTAGTCAGAATTTCCACGCAGTAACCTAACTGACGTCTGACAGTTAAGGTTCCTGAAGGGAAAGAGTTTTCGGCCAAAACTCTTTTGGATAAGTTTGGACTCATTACCTTTAATTCATTTTAAATATTCTGAAATATTGCTTTGGTCTATGTCAAATTAGCTTGGGTATGTGCTGAATTATTGGTGTATTGACTCATAAATGTGTCCTAGATTAGACTTTACTTATTACTGCCTCTTCTTGTTTACTTGTTCTCCCTGTGGATTTAATTCTGGATTTGGAATTATGTCACATAGAATGCCATATGGAATGTTCCTAATGCCTCTCTCTCTCTCTCTCTCTCTCTCTCTCTCTCTCTCTCTTCTCCTCCTTCTTCTTCTTCTTCTTCTTAATATTACTCTCGCCCACTTTCCCTTTCCCTCTCCCATAGCTTCTTGTATTTGACTTATACACCAACATAACCTTGTATGGCATCAACGACGATTAGGCACACCTCAGAAAATAGTGAACAAGAAGCCTCTCTTTTGGGTGAAGCTGACAGACACCATGTACGAAAAGACGAAGGAGAATACACTAAATAAATATTTTGCCTCTTTGGGCTTCCGGCCTTCACAAAGGTGTGCAGACATTTTGTGCGTATTCATATGTTTACGGACCCGAACGGTGAAACATATGTATGTGTACATATATATATATATATATATATATATATATATATATATATATATGTGTGTATATATCTATATATATATATATATGTATAATATAGTATATTTATTTTATATATGTTGTAATATATATATATATATATATATATATATATATATATATATATATATATACTATATAACTGGGTATGTTGTCGTTTCTAGAAAACTTCAATTTAAGGAGGAACAGGATAGCCAGGAGACTTGGTAATATTGCAGTCATTATTATATTTTTTAAAATAAGACAAATGTACAGCCGAGCTTTCGGGAATGCATTACTTTTCCCATCATCAGGGTCACTTATCTATAAAATTATAAAACAAAAATAGAAGCAGTAAGGAAACTATACTGATTGACTAGATCTAAAAATATTACACTGCAAAATACATGATATAAAGTAGAAACAGAACTTAAAAACCTAAGTTAACTGCAACTCACAACTGATAAAAGAGCAGTGACAAGTTACAAGAGATAACGTAAAACACAGAACTATACTGAGAGCGAAAGAAAAAACCTAGAATATTCAAAATAAAAATAATGATACTGTAGTACAAAATACTGGAGAACCTACATCTCATGTCGTAGTTAAATGATAACTGGGCGAGTTAGAAAACTGCGAATGAGAGTGTGAAGTGGTGTGGGTAAGAGAGAAGAGAGAGAGAGAGAGAGAGAGAGAGAGAGAGAGAGAGAGATAAACAAACATGCAAATTATGCAATGAACAAAGGAACAGAGGTGGTTTGGTTATTGAGTGTTGGGGATTGTTGTTTAATATGGAGGGACTCTAAAAAGGGAAGTGAGTGGCTGTCTTTTGTTTGTCCGAGTATTTCAAAATCACTGTACTGTATGTGATGGTGACACTATTTTCTTTTTTGCTTAAAGGTAAGCCTGTACGATGGCTGACACCTCTATGAGCGTCGATGCGCAGCGTTTCACACTGCAAAATTGGTCTTCTTTTGCCCCTGACATTCTTGAGCAAAATTCACATACATTTATGGTTAGTTTCGATGTGCAGTCCCTATTTACTTATGTCCCCGTTTTCGAAACCATTGATATTATCCTCGGAAAATTATTCCCTACCCCGAATACGGTTTACCACACTTTTACCACAAATAATTTCAAAAACCTCTTGGAACTCTCACTCATTGATACTCACTTTATTCTTAGTGGGAAATTTTACAAGCAAATAGATGGCGTGGCCATGGGCTCCCCTTTAGGACCTTCTTTCGCTAATATTTTCATGTTTCATTTAGAATAACAATTCTTTAATCAGTGACCAGATACTTTTAAACCCAGATTTTACAGACGATTGGTAGATGATACGTTTTTGCTTTTCACCGAAGAACGTCATGCCCAGTTGTTTTTAGATTTTGTCAACTCTTTTCATTCCAATATTACTTTTACTATGGAAAAAGAATGTGATGGCCGCGTTTCCTTTTCAGATATTTTTGGTCTCTCGTTCTGAAGGTTATTCTATGACTGGCATTTTCAGAAAGAAAACTTTCACCGGCCTTGGGTTCAACTTTTTTAGTCACTGTCCTCTTGTTTTCAAGGTTAATTCATGTAGAACTCTAATTCATCGAGCCTTTTCCCTTTGCTCCAACTGGAATAGCTTTCACCTGGAGGTTAGGTTTTTAGAGACTTATTTTAAGAATAATTGCTATCCCCTAAACATGTTCAATATAGTCATTAAAGAATTTTTAGACAATATTTTTAAGCCAAAAACTGTAGTCTGCATCGTTTCCAAAAAGATAATGTATGTTTCACTAACATTCACTAATAATTTTGGCCCACTCAAACGTAAATTATTGTCCCTCTTGAGTCATCTGTACCCTCATGTTCATTTCAGATTTAGTTTTAATAACCTCTTACAATTGGAAGACTGTTTCACTTTAAAGGCACCCTCCTGAAGTTGATGCGTACCTGCACAGTTTATAAGTTTAATTCCCCAAAATGTAATTTTGGGACTCGTGTGGCTTGTACCAAACGCTTACTTAAGGTGCGCATCGACTCTCACAGGGGTGTCAGCCATCGTACAGGCTTACCTTTAAGCAAAAAAGAAAATAGTTCCACTAGACTTCATGCCATATCCTGTCACCATCACATACAGAACAGTGATTTTGAAATACTCGGACAAACAAAAAACAGCCACTCACTTCCCTTTTTAGAGTCCTCCATGTTAAACAACAATCTCCAACTCTCAATAACCAAACCACCTTTGTTCCTTTGTTCATTGCATAATTTGCTTGTTTGTTTATCTCTCTCTCTCTCTCTCTCTCTCTCTCTCTCTCTCTCTCTCTCTCTCTACCCACACCACTTCACACTCTCATTCGCAGTTTTCTAACTCACCCAGTTGTCATTTAACTACGACATGAGATGTAGGTTCTCCAGTATTTTGTACTACAGTATCATTATTTTTATTTTGAATATTCTAGTTTTTTTCTTTCGCTTTCAGTATAGTTCTGCGTTTTACGTTATCTCTTGTAACTTGTCACTGCTCTTTTATCAGTTGTAATTTGCAGTTAACTTAGGTTTTTATGTTCCTATTTTACTTTATATTATGTAATTTAAAGTGTTGTAATATTTCTATATATAGTCAATCAGCACTGTTTCTCTTTATTTATTTTATATATATATATATATATATATATATATATATATATATATATATATATATATAAACATTTTATAGATAAGTGACCATGAGATAGGAAAAGGAATGTATTCCCGAAAGCTCGGCTGTGCCTTTGTTTTATTGTAAAGAAAATAATGTCTGCAATATTACCACGTTTTCTAGCTTTCCTGTTCCTCTTTATATATATATATATATATATATATAATATATATATATATATATATATATATATATATATATATATATATATATATATATATATATATATATATATATAAAGAGGAATAGGAAAGCCAGAAGACGTGGTAATATTGCAGACATTATTTTCTTTACAATAAAACAAAGGCACAGCCGAGCGTTCGGGAATACATTCCTTTTCTTATCATCATGGTCACTTATCTATAATATATATATATATATATATATATATATATATATATATATATATATATATATGTGTGTATGTATGTATGTGTGTGTGTGTAAAGAGAAACAGTACTGATTGACTATATATACTAATACTTAGTTCATTCATTACAATATTTTCTGATATGAAATGAAAGAGTACTTGGGGCAAAAGAGGTTCGTGTGCACGTAAAAATTACGTATGATCGATTATTATTATTTTTATTCTTATCACGGACTAAATTTATGTTTATTGCAACTTACTTTATCACCGAGAAAAGCGTCGAATCGCTTGCCAACAAAGATTCTTTCCTTGTGCAAACTTTCCATGTTTCTTCTATGTTTGGACAGTCAGGGCTAAGCCATATTTGAACTCCCGTACCTCCGTAAGTTGTTTGTTGCATGGTTATAAAAATTATAGTTTCCCTTTGCTTTCCTTTGATGATAATAACTACGGGATATATGTGGCAGGTATTACAACTCGGAGACTGATGGGATGAGCAACGCCAGGCCCGAATAAACAAGAAGGGAAGCAAGTGGAAGGGAACAGGGAGACTCTTAGAGGGAAGTGATTGACAGTCCCGCTTCTTGAAAGATCGAGGAATATATGAATCATGGAACGCAAAAGTCGCCGAGAATTGAAAACTTTAACAGAGGAGGGGCGGGAACGGTGTAGCCAAAAGGCGATTAGAATTTCGTATGAGTAAAACAACGACACCAATATTGTCATCAAATTGTTACCAGAGTTAGCGGGATCTTTGTGTTCTGTATCGTCATTCGTTCGTCTGCCGGGGAGTGTGTGTGCGTATGAGTGTACGGTTACATAAACAGACGGTCCGATATTTATCACGACTAAGTGCGTGAACGGAAGATAGAGATAGAGTGATTAATCTCATGGTTTGATAAACGACACGTGATGGATAATACGTAATCTGGACTTCAGGTCGAAACATTTATATCTCGTGGAAAAAAAAGAGGGAAAAAAATAAATAACCACACTCCATTGATCGTATTTTAATTGCAGCCATAATCATGGCCTGAAGCATAAAAATGGATGTTTTCATCTAATTGTCCCTTTAAATACCGGTTAAATAAACGAATCTCAACGTTTAGTTCTGGCTGAGGATAGTGAGCGTTTCTAGTCAATCAGAAATAGTCTTGCCTTCGCATGATAAAGTGTGTGCAGCCTTCGGCGAAATGTGATCCGTTTTCACAAGCGTCATATGCACTGCTGTAGGCTCTTGTAAAAAGACTTTCATGTTTACCAGTAAATGAAAAGAAGAATATTTTTTGATCCACAAAGATCCTTGTTGAATAATTTGAAGGAACGTAATGTTCTGGGATTTCATCTATTAAATCACTCATGTTTTCGAAGTGTTCGCTAATGAACTGTTATGGATAACATGTAATTTTCACTGGAAATTTACAAAGATTTACAGGTGCTGTTATATAGTTATTAGGGATTATGAAAATCGATTAAGTAAAACATTGTCAGATACCAGTAAAGATATTACGTTCAGGCGAATCATAATTTTTAATATATATATATATATATATATATATATATATATATATATATATACCGGAATTTTAGGCGAATCATAATTATATATATACACACACACACACACATATATATATATATATATATATATATATATATATATGTGTATATATATAATTATGATTCGCCTAAAATTCCGGTATCTTTAAGTCATAGACCTTTCCTACCACCCCAACAACGACAACAAAGTCGTTGCGAAAAATCGTCATCTCTGCCTACAATGGCCCCGCCTGAATCAATTTGGGGCGGCAACCGTATTGTTACTAACCAATATACTTCGGCAACTGTAGTTCCAATTACACTAGGAATATGAGTAATAAACCTAGCATTCGCTTCCACATATCGGTGACTAATCTAGCTAGAAGAAATAACTCTGTAAGAGCATGTTATCCGGAAAAGTTCGCATGTTTTATACAATTACATAAGTTCAGTTCTGGCTTCTTATTTCTTAGGAGCTCACAATACAGCAAAGCTTTTTATCTTTATGTTTCGTATCTATTTATCAAGGCGACTATTACTCAGCCTGGGTATTTCTATTCATACAAAATATTTATAATTGAAATACTGTCATTTTTGAGTACCGATGAACAGTGATATTCATATCTCGTACGTGGTGATGAATGTTTTCTCCAACAGTTGGTGTTCCTGTTTTCAGGTCGAAAAATGCGATAATTTTCCAGATTCTCATTCAGTTCCTAATAGCAAATATATTCAAATAAAAATGAAAAGACAATTATTAATATTCACTTAAAATGGTTTAAGTGGCTAGTCTCATCCCAGAATTTCTAGCTTCAGTTTGGAGATGTTCGCATCTGGTAACAAACAAGTCATAAAACAACCAAGGAAGTGAATATATATTTTTTGCATTTTACATTTTCTACCTCTAGAGATAGCACGCAAATACAGTCGAAAAAAAATATATGTTTGCATATTATATTTTTATACTGTATGTTATCGACATAAGACTTAATCTCCTAGATACAATCCAATGATTTTGTATTTATCTCGTGACATTTCATCATCTCGTTAGCAACAGGATACCCTTGACATATCTATTTTCGTATTGAGGTCATGTTACAGATTAT
>NC_087200.1:71928535-71951035 GCF_015104395.2 Macrobrachium nipponense
AGCTGGGTTGTAGTTGGAAGGAGTAATCCACCTTCCTTGAGAAGAATATGTGCAGGATTTAGCCGTTAGGTAAAAAAAAAATTTCAAATGCAGGATTTAACGACTAGGCGAGAAAGAAGAAGAGACACAGGAATAAACGATTTGTCAAAAATGACAGTGAAGAGTAAAAGCAGCCTCGTCCGAGGTTTTTTAAACAGTAAACAAGCACAATCAAAAACATTACTCACAAACCTAGAAAGACTGGAAGGATGCGCTCAAGTGCGCGTGCTGTTATGTGTCAGACAATATCTAAAACTTATATATTTACAACATACGAAGCAAATTTAACCGCTATTAATTGATTTGTTCTTCTTTTGTAGTGCCACCTGGACCACCCATCATTTTGGATGCCACAGGACGGACGCTGGAGGGTTCAGTAGGGCCTCTGGAAGAAGGCTCCCACACTCATCTCACCTGTAGGTCGGTGGGAGGGTCTCCTCCACCTACTCTCACCTGGTGGAGGGATGGCCACAGATTAAACCAGGTATGAATCACTTGATATATTAATGCTGTGCTTACATATGCATCTCCATTAGCGCGCTGACTGGCTTGCATTTAAACATGCTTATAAAAATGAATGAATACGCACACTTCTACCATTGGCAGCTTTTTTATTATAAATATTCCACTATCTTTGTTAATTCGGTTAATAAAGAATGTCTTTGTCTTACTTCAGAAATCTCATCACCTCTTATTTGAGGAGCCTTTTAAAACCTCCCTCGTGGACAAGTTGATACTAAAGCAAACAAAATGACTCTCCATTCAGTTGATTACACTGACAAGAGGAGGTGACAAAACGTGAAAAGCTTTAATGTAATGACAACCATCTTTCTAACTCGTGAAAAATGCAAACGAATATAATCCCATCGGGATCATCGTTACAAGTGATGTTTTCTGAGCGTGAGGATCATTCAGAAGTCCTTTATGCAATGTATTCTGAGCATGAGGCGCATTTAAAATCCAAAGGGAAAGGTTTGGGAGGAGGGTGAACTTCAAATCATACCAGAACTCAATAATGGTTCCAGTACGGATATCCAACTTAGAAGCCATAATTCGTTTTCATTCGGGCCGGAACAGGAACCACAAACTAACCTTGTGGCTCTCGAAGGACGTGCTTTATGACGTAAAGCGGAGAGTTATGAAAATTGAATTCGGCGTATTTTCCTCCTGTCGATAGAGAGAGAGAGAGAGAGAGAGAGAGAGAGAGAGAGAGAGAGAGAGAGAGAGAGAGAGAGAGAGAGATTCCGCAATACGTAAACCTGGTTGTCGATCGGTATTTTCAAGAAGACAAGATTGAGAGAGAGAGAGAGAGAGAGAGAGAGAGAGAGAGAGAGAGATTCCACAATACGTAAACCTGGTTGTCGATCGATATTTTCAAGAAGACAAGATTGAGAGAGAGAGAGAGAGAGAGAGAGAGAGAGAGAGAGAGAGAGAGAGGAGAGAGAGAGAGAGAGAGCCGTTTCAATATATATCTCATAATGTTTTTATCTCAATAATTAAACAATATCTAAATATTAAATTAGTGAGGACTGAAAGAAACACACAAGTACAGACTGCAGATAGAGAGAAAAAAGACAAGAGCATGTTGAGAGAATCACACGTTCAAAACCACAAAAATACGTTCGCACACACGGTGAGAGAGAGAGAGAGAGAGAGAGAGAGAGAGAGAAATGAAGACGTAATGAGATGAAAGTATTATACCAATTATTTTTTTCGAGCTCATATTGAATGTGATATAATTGTGAAAACCAGTGATGTGTATATATATAAATGTGTCTATATATATATATATATATATATATATATATATATATACTATATAATATATATATATATATATATATATATATATAGTATATATATATATATATATATATATATATATATATATATATATAGTTATACATACACACACACACACACACACACACACTATATATTTATATATATATATATATATATATATATATATATATATATACAACACACACGTATATATATATATATATATATATATATATATAATATATATATATATATATATATATATATATATATATATATATATATGTATGCCACATACACTTTTACACACATTGAGTAATTTCAACCAAACTTGGTATACATATAACTTAGCATCGGGGTCATAATACTGTGGGGGTAAGACATCACTGGCACCAAAGGAGGGGGAAGGTTGTGGGTGAGGGGGTTGGAAAAAGAGGTGAAAATAAAAATGGGGCGGAAATAGAAATAACTTAAAACGACCGATATTACTGCTTAATCCATAGTTCTTAAGGTTGCTGAGATGAATAGTGACACTCCAATGAACTTCAAGTCCAAGTTCAGCACCAATAGGGGAAGTGAAAAGGGGTGGGAAGGGGGTGACATGCAAAGGTAACCGAAACCAACAGATAATGTGTCCAATCCATAGTTTTCAAGGTCACTGAGATGAATAGTAATGCTCCTGATGCCTTTTAGTTCCTTGTTCAGTCCCGATGGGAAGAAGGGTTAGAAGGGGTGGGTAAAAAAACATATATGACAGATATTAGTGACTAATCCCTAGTTTTCAAGGTCACCGAGATAAATAGTGACACTTCCAATGACCTTTAATTCCAAGTTTAGCCCCAATAGAAAGTGGGGTTTTAATAGGTGACACATAAAAATAACAGAAATTGACAGATATTATTGTCTAATCAATAGTTTTTGAGGTTGTTGAAATGAACAGTGTCACTTCCGATTTCCTTTACGTCCAATTTCAGCCCCGATAGAAAGGGGAGTGAGAAGGCGGTGGGAAGGCCAGGACTTATAAAAATAACCAAAAACTACAGATATTAGTGTCTCATCCATAGCTTTTGAGGTTGCCGATATAAATAGTGACTCTCCCGATGCCCTTTAAGTCCAAGATCAGTCCCGATAGGAAGGGAGGATGAGAAGGGGTCAAAAATAAAATGTAAAAAATTATGCATATTAACGTCTAATTCATAGTTTTTGATATCGCTGGGAAGAACAGATTCACTCCCCATGACCTTCATGTCCAAGTTCAGCTCCAATAGGAATATTGTCGAGAAGCAGTGAAATATAAAATGTCAAAAATGATGGGCAATGCCAATGAAGCAAATATCTTTTAGGAGAGAGAGAGAGAGAGAGAGAGAGAGAGAGAGAGAGAGAGAGAGAGAGAGTTTATCGCTTGACATTCAGAGTTTTCAAGGAGCCGGGTTGGTTAGCTAGTGTATGTGTATATATATACTCTGGCTAGACAAGTTAGCTGCTCAAGCAGTTCTCCTAAAAGGAATTTTTCCATTACTGTTTGGGATGATGTTGAAAATGCCATTAAACTCGGAAAAAACGTAAAAGTTCTAGATTTCAAGGGTTAATGGACCCTACAATCTTGGAAATGGTTACTAGCTGAATTCATTTTTCACGAAATTACTGTAAAAATACTAAGATTACTATTACATCTCTATGCAAGTGGACGCTTCAGGATTAAATGGTTTTTGGGAACTATTTTCTTGGTTGTTCTTGTTGAAAAATTCAAAGGAATGAAGTAAACATTTAATGGAAATGTTACTATGGTTACCAATTCAAGATAAGGTATTGGAAAATCTTCTCCCAATGTACAAACAATGCTTTACTCATGAAGATAATGTATTATACATAACCGGGGTCAAATAGAGGAAAATCTGTTATATATAATATTCAAAATGAGGAAACTGTCACAGAGTAGTTGTATTCAGCATTTTAGACTTCTGGTTTTATCTCATCTCTATTCAGAGCAATGGTATTATCCTTTATCTTGAACATTGTTTCACTTAACAAACTTCTAGAAGAAGCAAACTTCTCCTTGCTAGTAATTTTGATCACGCACACAATCTTTATAGATATCTACCTTGAACCTAAGGAGCGAAGGAGAAATATATTTTAATAATTTTTGAACGGGTAGCCCCTATACGTCAAGCATCCTACTTTGCATTTTGTCAAAACTCGTTCCAAACCTTGCCTACTAGAGTGGTATCCTAGACTGGCCTAAACAATAATATTCTTTCAACATGAGATGAGCTTTCCATAACCTATACTGCGTATGCTTTGTGATAAGGTAGATCAGCCAATCTGTAAAAAGTAAACGATGCTGACAAAGCTACAATGCTATGCATTCAGTGGACTGGCGATGATGTTAAGGTGGCACAAAGGATTAATAATGAAATGCTGATGGGCGATAGGGGAAAAATAAAAAAAAAATTAAGAAAAGAAATCATGGGTTAGTAACAGCTTCAGGGAACGAAAGACAACACTGGACAGAACATTTTTTTTATTCAAGGATGGAAGATATGAAAGGGATAATTTTACTGATATACCAGAAACTGACGAAAACGTGACAGCACTACTGAATGAACTAGAGTTTTTGAAATGGCATGAGTAATACTGAAACCTTAATAGAAACTGACCTTATTTAACTGTGATAATCATTAAGGCCTTGTAATTACATCCTCTGTGATGAAAATATTTAATATGTTCTTTCTCGATAAGCTGGAGAAAGAAATTGATGAAATGCTTAGAACTGAACAAGCTTTTTGTAGAAAAGGCAGGAGAAACTAGTTGAATTAAACAATAGGCGGTCTGTATACAGTTTTGAAATCAAATAATTTAAATTGATAACAGCATACTGGATATGCATGTATTTAGTCGAATTGAGAAGAAATCGTTAGGAAGAATATTAGATGGTAAGATACTAGAACGAAAACTGGACGATAACGTGGACGTAAACTTTGCATCAAGCGGAGGAGACTAGTACTTGATAGTCACTTAAGCTTCTATGCCACCGGAAAAACTACTTGGATGGAAACTAAGGTAACACACACACACACACACACACACACACACACACACATATATATATATATATATATATATATATATATATATATATATATATATATGTGTGTGTGTGTGTGTGTGTGTATGTGTGTGTGGTGTTGTGTGTGTGTGTGTGTGTGTGTTATACATGCTTATAAATATAGATACATACACATACACACACACACACACACACACACATATATATATATATATATATATATATATATATATATATATATATACATATAAAATACTTCCTCTGCTTGGTATATTTTTCAAACTGGTTTAATTCATGGAATTTCGGCTTAGCGAAATATGCGCGTGGCTGATAACTTAATTGCTTGCCTCGCCCCACTTTTTTTCTTCTTCTTTCTTTCCTTCTTTTTGTCGAGAGAGGTGAGCGCTATGAATACAGCTTTTGTCCCCGGGATGGTGTTTTCATACGCTGACCCCGCCGCCTTGGGGTGGGGTGGGGGGGGGTGGTTAGGGGTGGAGGCAATAGAGAGAGAGAGAGAGAGAGAGAAAGGTGCTGCTGTTCCTCGAAAATTAAAATTATCCAGAACAAACACATAATTCTCGCTCCTGGACAGTTTTAAGTCAGTTTTAGTTTTGGAAAATGAGGGCAAAAATGCAGAAGAGTGCAAAACTTAATGAAATTCAGGACTAGTGGTGTCTCACTACATTTTTGGAATATATCCTTCTTCTTTTTTACGAAACATTCGGTGTGAATTTCGTATGTTCAAAAAAATACTTCTCATCCTTATTGCAGTATTAATGTACTAAAATGTACTTTATGCGTAAATGTCGACCAAAGCAGCGATTTACGTGCCGGATACTTAATCAGCGCAAATTCAACACATGTGGCTTAAATATTCAATGTTAGGTAGCTTTCAATTTTTGTTGTCTGTTACCGTTAGGAAAAAGGCCATTTTCATTTATTTAGATTCTATTTACTGCATTTTCGTTTTTCTGTTTTACTAAGACTTAATCTTCATTATTGTTTTCTTTATACAATAGTTTTTCTTTGCTATACGCTTTCTTATTCACAGTTGATTTCTTCACAGAACCCTGGGAAAACTTTTATATAACACCCGAATTTAAATGGCCTTTTTTTTTCAGACTCACAATAACTACATATTTCGGGGTACTCCAGTAGTATATACCGAGTACGATATTATGTGTCGTAACATGCAGTTTGAATGTGAGCTACCACCCGTAACGTCCATAAATACATAAATAGACCAGCCGCCGTGAGCTCTATATAATATATTATATATATATATATATATATATATATATATATATATATATATATATATAATATATATATATATATATATATATATATAAAAATAAATACATCATACATACATACATATCAGATACATAGACAGATAGATAGATATATCTATAACATATATATATATATATATATATATATATATATATTATAATATAACATATTCCAACATTATTAAATATAGCTATAAATGTATATGTGAATGCGTGTACGTGTGTATGTATGTACATAAAAATTTCCTTGTTTGTGCTTCAGACGTAAGGAAATGTGAGAGAAACCTATATAAAAGTTTAGGAGGAAGTGATGTTGAAATGAAAAGAGAATACGAAATGCTCCGTCGGAATGTGAGAGAGAGGTTCAAGGGGGAAATAAGGTGTTGTGAAGGAAAGTCAATGCAGAAAGTTTACCGGCCAAATGGATCGTAGAATAAAAGTTGCAAGCAGGAGTGGTAGGTGCCGTCTTAATAGAATGCATCCTTACGCCGTCGCCGACTATTTGAAAAGTATGCGAACTTTGCCGAGCCAAATCGATTAGAAAGGGAGTGTGTATATATATATATATATATATATATATATATATATATATATATTATATATATATATCTGTATATAAATGTAAATTCAATGTAGGTTCTAAAATGGTAATATAAATGTTTAGTACGATTGAAAGTCAGTCATAAAATTTTAGTACGATTGAAAGTCAGTTATAAAATTTTATACTCGGGAGCAAACGGGTATGTCATTGACGCTAAAATTTAGTAGATTTCTTAGATGCGGTGCATGTTAAGAAACTAGACGGTCTGGAAGAATTTTCAAGAAGATTTGATTTTATTGTAATTTGTTTTATTTTACTTTTTTTTGCTGAGATAGCTACTAAAAATCACACATATAAAAATGAGAAAAAATATTAATACTGAAAGATAAATAACAGAAGAGTGTTGGAGGAGGAAGCCCTGTGCGGATAAAGGAATAGAAGAAACTGTCAGGCAACTTGAGTTGCTTGTCACTAGGAATTTGCAGCATTGTGGTAAAAGTAAATTTGTTTAATGATTTTTAAGAAGTGGCTGGTTGCCTGTTAAAAAAAGTCTTTAATAAGGGTTGTGATATATTCCTTCGTGTCATAATCCACGCATAAATACACAGACATACACATACAGGTACTGACACCTATCTATCTAGTCTAGCTAATTCTTATCTATACTATCTATATCTATCTATCCCTATCTATTTAATACATCTATATAATATCTATATATATATATATTTTATATATATATATATATTATATAATATATATATATATATATATATATTATATATATAGTATATACATTTATATATATATATATATATATATTATATATATATATATATACTATATATAATATATATGTGTGCGTAAAGTATATAGCATATTTTGTGCGTATGTGTGGATGCAATGTAAACAAAAAAGAAACTGCAATTGGACTTATGAATAAGGTGATACAGGTAGGTGAAGTTCCGGGCTGCGGAACGACGAATATCATTATGGATGGTGCGAGAAGCAGTAAATTTGCGAGCAAATGTCATGCTTGATGGTCAAACAGAGACAGGAGCAATAAAGTATGTGAGGTAATTATGCAGCTACAGCTTTGCCAGAAATAAGGAATTACGTTTTAACAATCAAAAGAAAAAAAATACTGAGAACGTCTGTCGAACGTTTTCTTTTATGAAATTAAAACATAGTTAAAACAAATCTTTGACGGGAAAAGGTGAAAGTTACCAAAAAGACTATCCGTTATAGTGTTCTTAGAAAAAGGTGCTAAGGAAAGACAAGAAATGCACAAATACGGCAAGAGAATATAATAATAAATATAAGAGCTCACTTCAAAGGGTGGAGCATATTTATGAGGTAGTACTGTTATATTAAGAGAATAAGAGAAGACAAGTTATGAAATGGTTATGAATTTAAATCTTGATGTGATATTGGAGGAGCTTTAGGAAACTTGAAATGCTCGGTACTAAATGCGTTCATATGAAATAGAATAAATATCCCTGGATATTTATTCATTGAAACGAACAGCATAAAAATAACGCTGATAACAATTTCTAGGTATTCTTTTTAATCCAACACAGCGCGTTCGAGGCCTTCACATCTGCTAGTTGAGGCCATTCCGTCAGGGCATAGAGGTCTTTTATATATTTATGTATGTATATATACATACGTACATACATATATATATATATATATATATATATGTGTGTGTGTGTGTGTGTGTGTGTGTGTGTGTATCGATTTTAAATCAAGAAAAAGATAAAAACGTGATGATTATACGAACAAAGTTACAGCCCGAATGAAAAGTGGAATACTGGAGATGATGAATACTTTCATCTTATACCAAGACATGGTCACATCAACAGTAACTACGACCATGCCTTATATATATATATATATATATATATATATATATATATATATGTATATATATATATGTATATATATATATATATATGTATGTATATATATATGTATATGTATATATATATATATATATATATATATATATATATATATGTGTGTGTGTGTGTGTGTGTGAACGGAGAAAGCAGGCAAGTAAACCGAAGTGATAAATGCACAGGGAGCAGGAGCAGGAACAAACATCGCGTGCTTTTAACTTTTCGTGTTGTTTTATAAATTTTTAGTGTACTTTTACCTACATGTGAAGTTTGGGTTTTCATTTTAACTATTTTGTAAATTAGTTCTAGACATCTTGCAAATTCATATCATTTATATTGGTCTTTATTTTATTGTACAGACCTTGAGGATGCATTCTGCCGAATGCGAAACGCGTCGGAATAAATCGTAATACTTCGTCATGTTCGTTCCTGCTCTGCTCCTGTGCATTTATATATATATATATATATATATATATATATATATATATATATATATATATATATATATATATATATATATATATATATGTAATCGCACATTACATATATACTGAAAATATACATACATATATATATATATATATATATATATATATGTGTGTGTGTGTGTGTGTGTAGTGTGGTGTGTGTGTATATATGTGTGTGTGTGTGTGTGTGTGTATGTATATATTCTTTTAGAAATTTCATTAACTGTTCCATCAATCGAGGGAAATATACGTAATTTCAAAGAAGCTAACTATGTAGATCTAAAGACCTTGGAGCAACATAGAAACACAAACAAAAAAGAACGAGGAAGAAACTGAGTCAGACAGAATGCCATCCAAGTGTAAGAAAAGAGCCAAAGAAATTCTGTGAACTCCATTCTTTTTATTTCTTTCTGCTCCCCACCGTGTTCCATTTTCCCTGGAGCTCCTGTTGAACAGAACGTTGCATTAGTGAGGATCTCGGAGTCTCCTGGCGTCATGCAACTTGCATCTGCAACCTTGGAATTGAATCAAAACTTTTACAGTTTATGCATCGTCCTGGATTGGGGGGAGGAGGAGATAGAGACGAAGGAAAAAAAAGATAATGGAGTCACACGAATGTAATCAAGCTCGCCATGTTTTGCAACGTGACTGGGCGGAGAAATCAGTAAAAATGACAATGGAAAAAACATAAGTGAGACCGATTACAACATTCATAAAATACTAAGTAGGAACTAGAAGATCAAATGTCGAGAAAAACAAGAGTTTGCACTTACTATACACACGTGCATCTTAAATCCATCTGTATTCTTTGGGATCACCACTACGGCTTAATTCAGTCATTAACTTTTCTAACTTACTGATGTGCTAGGATCTTCTCTAGGAAGATGGGGGGGGGGGGGGGGGGGGGGGGGGGAGGAGTGGGGGGGGGGGGGGGGGGGGGGGGGGGGGTGTTGAGGGGCCGACTTCGGAGTATCTCTTCATGTCGCTTTTCATAAATATAGGGTGTTTTGCATAGTTCAGCAAAAGCCTCTACTTTATCTTTCCTATATTCACTTCTCTCTAACTTTCGGTGTGTCAGGTGCCTGTTATTGCTGCTGACAGCACAACGTCTGTGTAGTTTCTCTTCTCTAGACTGGTGTTATCAAGGACCCAATTCTTACTCTTCTCTTCCTCTTTATCAATAACTATAAATTCTTGAGTCCATCTATTATGTTAATGCTTTTGCTAATAAGATACCTCTCCATATTTCCTTGCCATCTCATGTTGTTGCACTCAATCTAGAGTTGCCTTGCCATCGTTGTAATTTAATTAGGCAAAAGAAAAGGTTATTATTCACATATCTGTCCTTTATTCCAGTAGCATATTTCCAAAACCTTTTCTATTAATATGCTGGGTGTTCTGGATACCTGACCTTTTCAGTAAGCGATTATCCAGTTCAGCACTTAAATAGAAGTTTTCTTTCAATTTAGCCAGTTCTTGTCAATACCACAGGTGTTGAGCCCTTATTTTGGCCTCATCGCTCTCACATTTGAAGGGCTTCATTTTCTCATTTCCCTCTTTCATAAAACTGAATCAAAGTTCATTAGCATGCTTAATGACCCTCTCTCTCTCTCTCTCTCTCTCTCTCTCTCTCTCTCTCTCTCTCACTTTCAGCTATAAGTCTCTTCTGTGTCTTCAGCACAATATTTTCGCCACTGTTGCGTGGAGTTGAAGGAGTGAGTACCTCCTCCATTCAGGTGACGTCAGAACACCCGTCAGACCACACCTTCCAACTTTTACTCTTCGTATATCAGTCTCCCCGTCCTGCGTAGTTCAGGTTCTTTGCTTCCACGACCAAACTTTGGAACTCTCCTTCTGGTTCAGTTTCCTCGGACTCAATAACACTTCATCCCACAAGCAGCAGTCTAACGTCCAGAACAAGAAATTGAAATATTTGAGGGACTTCCACTTTCTTGACTTCGGTACCGTGATAAAACAAGAAAGAATAAAGCTTACAAGTATATAGATAGGTATATAGACAGACTGGAGTATATTAATAAATATATACACAAACTGAAAGGGATGAAATGAAGAATATAATTCGTAAACATCTGCTAAATTTGAAGGTTCATATTGCAAATTTATTTGAACGACATTTGCATGAATGTGTGTTTTCCTAATATATTGTTAATTATTGTACCCTAAAACGTACTGAAACTAAAGTAACAAACCCTTAGCCTACTCTTCCAAAAAAGCAAAAAAAAAAAAAAATTCCTTGTAAAACTCTCATTTTATCGCACGAAAGCAGTAAGCTTATTAACTCTTTTCCAGCGAACTGGTGATTGAGCAAGAAAACCCGTCGTAAATGTTACACAGGGGATTACATCTATTCAAGGATTAGATCTTTTCAAAATATACTCCGGATTATCTTGTACGATTTCCCCACGCCATCCGGCCATTCATCAACGGGGAGGTCGAAGGGAGGCAGACGTGATGGAGGTACGAAGTTGTTACAATAGAATCGTTAGAGACAAAGCCCCTTTGGCCAAGGATGAAACCTACGAGGTTTGGGATGAAGCACAACACAAAGCGAGGCTCCGCCATGACACTGCAAGGAATGGAGGGCACGCAGATAAAAGGAACTACAGGGAAATAAGAAAAAGAAGAAGCAAAGTGATTAGGACAATGGCAAAAAAGATTGGACAGTGGTAATGGAGGGTAGAAAAAAAAAAAAGAGGCATTCAAGAATCATCAAATAAATGAGGGTAGAAACAGTGAATTGCGCATAAGTACCTACAGCGGAATCAAGGAAAGGAAAGTGAAATTAAGGCAAGCAGAAAGTAAATAGACAACAACGAAAAATAATTTAAATGAAAGAAATGATAGAGAAATTAAGATAAGGATTAAGAAATAAGACGGGACCGAAGAAACCACGGGAAATACAAAGAAGGTACAACAAAGAACTAAAAAATACAAACGGCATAAATCGAACAGAGGGTCCAGCGAAGGAAAATAAAAAATGGCAGGATAATGGTCGACGGAACAATTTTACTGAAGAAAAGCGAGAGATATATAAGAAAGGACGGTAAAATTGAAGACTCAAAATATATATTAAAAGACGGAAAGAGATATAATTGGCTAAGATACCAGTCAAATAGCAAAAGTGATAAGTGAAGTAGATAATTATGTAAAAAATACCAAACGAATAGGAAATTACAGAACAGACAGTGACGAAGATTCAAGGAAAGAACGGGGTAATCAAAGAAGAGACGAAGATTTCATAAAAAAAGGAAAGAAACGAGAAGACCGATAATTAATTCTTGAGGAAAAACTTATGGTCCAAATATATACAGCAACGTGGCGTGTTCTTTCTTCATGTTACATGTCAATTATAATTTGAGAAATTGGAACTTAAACACGAAATTGCTTTGAAATGCAATTGCGAATTTAACCTGAAACTAGTTTGAAATACGACTGCTACTATGTAAAGAGATCTTGAATAAGTAAAATTCTCACATGTCAGTATCTTATTACATAACTGCCCGCCCAAACCCCCACAAAAGAGGAGAGAAAAATCGACTGACATTATCCGGGCAATTTCAAGTATGCTTTTTTTTTATACAAGTGAACATAAACTATAGGCAAATGTTTTGAATGTGAGTAGCTGTAGTATGTAAATAACTCAAACTACTACTGCGACCCATGACACATCGTAGCTACTGCCAAAACGCCAGCGCCTGAAATATTAGTCTAACGAGAAAAATGACGAGCTTCGAACATTACCAGAAATGTAACAGTAGTGTTAAAGCATGCTGAGTAAGCCATATCGAATCATACGGGGAGTGGAATTCCATGAGCGATGTGAAATCTAAATCATGACTGGCATAATTCAAGTTTAATCTCACACACGTTTTCCAAAGCTTTCGTCTTTTGACAGTGTCACTTCACGTAAACATTCCGGCAAAATCCTCATGCTTTATGGATGCCAGAACGATATCTCGCATTTCAGGCCTGAATTTATGATACCTCTCTCTCTCTCTCTCTCACACACTCACCACACACACATACACACACGCACACACACACACACACCCAACACACACACACACACACACACACATATATATATATATATATATATATATATATATATATCATATATAGTATTAGTAACATGTCATGACATGGGCCAATCTTATCGAAGAAATGAGCAGTATCTGAGCTCCTGTATCTGCCTTCCTCGCCTTGATCTCCCTATGATATGTTCTTTACAAACAATAACCGTTTGAAGTCAAATACTGATATTCTATATCATTACCTCCCTCTTTTCATGCCTCGGATATGATCTCAAACCGTCAATGAATATGTTTTGGTATTTTTTTTTAAACATCGAGATCTTGCAACTTTAGGGATTATACCTTTCCTTACAAGATTACCATAATTTAGTTTTTCTTCAGATCCAGTAATGAATACCTTGTAAAATACGTAATTTCGCGGAATTGCGGTGCATAAGATTTCATGAATTTATCTATAAACATCTAATTTATCATCATAGGATCAGAATTGCTCGGAATTACGGTGCGCAAGATTTTATCATCTTCTATAACTGCTTCAAATGTACAATCATATGAAACCATTTTTTTCTGGCATCACACTGCATAAGAATTTATTGTTAAACTATGAATAGCACTAAAATTACCATCATGTGATTAAACCTTAATTATTTTTTCTTACATGCATGCCCGTAAAAAATTTTATAAACTTTGAATGTTTTTCTATAAATATCTTATTTACTATCGTTTTAGGTTTTCTCAGAGGCGGAACCTAATTTGTGAACTAAAATATACTGTGCTACATTAGGTGCTAGCTTATATTTCAGCAATCTTTTTTATTATCTGTCCCTTATTATCATATAACTTTCGAAATGCAATAATATCCAATACATTTCTGTACTGTTCTCGACTTCCGTTCCTCCGTTCCTTTCCAGTCGTATTCCAGACTTTTTTCGCCTTTATTTCATAACTTATGTTGTTTGATTTTTACTTTCATAGATATGCACTTATCTTGTCGGCGAAATTTACTTTTATGGACTCCGCAGGATATATAATAGCACCCCATAATTAGTATTTTCTCATGACTTTCAGTATGAGAGCATCAGAGACGGAAGTGTCGACACCAGAATCAGTGTTGTGGCAACTCGCAGCCTGCAAGGGGCCACCCTCTCTTGCCAGGCACTCAACAATAACATCACAGAGCCTTCGACAACAGCACTCACTGTCAACGTACTTTGTGAGTATATCTTTTTCTCTCGGTTGCTTTGGAAAAGTCAAATAAAAGAAGAAGAGAATAAAATTTACGCGAGTGTCAAAAAACTGTTGGAACAGTTCGAGTGATGTATTTTGAGAGTAATAAAAATGATACGCGTCTCAAAAAGAATAAAAAATAAAAAAATAACAAAAGCTCTGCCTCAGCTCTCCCAGGGATGGAGTTCTGTTAACATTTTTCTCTTTGAATCTTTTACTCGTTTTTATATTCATTATCCTTGGGAAAAAATAAAATGCTAAGACTTTTAGTGCAAGAAGGATCACCTATTATTAGCATTACAAATAGTGAGGCTTACACGAAAGAGAAAGGTAGATAAGGAGATAAAAATACGAGAAACACTTCGGCTCTTATATGCTTCGTGATGAAGGAAGAAATATCAGTATAACTCACTGCCTCGCAGCGCATTTGGAGAATAAAACAGACTGAGAGAGTTCTCAAAGACTTGTTAGCCCATCCAAGGAGACATAGTGTGCTCACTTATCCGTAGGAGCAGGTTTTACTGTTTATTCACAGTGTCCTGATGATTTTGTCTAGCTTTCTTACAAACTCTTCCACACTGTTGCTGTTTACAACTTCTGGTGACAGTTTATTCCATGTGTAACTTCTGGTGACAGTTTATTCCATGTGTCACATATCTTGTATGTAAAGAAGTTCCTACAATGGGATGTGTTGTATATCTTCAGTTCTAGTTTCCATCCATTATTTCTTGTCTGGTTTTCGTTCAACGTAAATAGGTTACTGTCTATTTTTGTTACGTCTTGCAGTATTTTAAATGTTTCTATTAATTGTCCTCGCAATCGTCGTGTTTCTAAGCCATACATGTTCAGACTGTCTAGTCGTCTTTGGTAACCTATTTGCCTGATGGATGGAATTAACTTTGTGGCTCTTGCTTGTACCCCTTCCAATCTATTTATGTCCTTTTATAGTGTTGGTGACCAAAACTGTACTGCATATTCAAGATGACGTCTAACTATTGATGTGTAGAGCTGCAGCATCGTTTCCTTGTTTCTGTATTTGAACTACCTCTTTATGTATCCCACTAATTTCTGTGCCTTCTTTTCAGTTTTTATGCATTGCTTTGTGGATTTTAAGTCCTTGGTAATAATGACTTCAAGGTCCTCGTCTTGTTCTACACCCTTTATGTCATTCCCAAGCAGCATGTCATTGGCATGAGGGTTGTTTGTTCCTATTTGTAAGACTTTACACTTATCCAAGTTAAAAGGCATTTGCCAACTTTTTGACCACTCTCCTATTTTCATTAGATCATTTCTTAAACTTTCGAGTTTCTGGGTCTACTGCATTTAGACCTAGTTTGGTGTCATCTGCAAATTTGACTTTCCTGCTAGTTAAGCCTACATGAATGTCATTAATGTAAGTCAAAAACAAGAAAGGTGCTAGAACAGAACCCTGAGGAACTCCGTTTTTTTACATCTGCCGATTCTGATTCTTTACCATTTATTAGGACTCTCTGTTTTCTATAAGCTAGTCAGTCTTCAATTCAGTTTGATATTTCTCCTACGATACCTAAAGCTCTAACTTTTGTCATTAGTTCCTTGTGTGGAACTTTGTCAAAGGGCTTTTGGAAATCTAAGTAGAATATATGTATTGCTCTACTACTGTCGTAAATACCAAGCACGTTATAAAAAAAACCCAAGATGTTTGATAAGCAGCATCTGTTTTTTCTGAAATCGTGTTGGCTGTTTAACAAGTTGTTTCTATGTGATCCACAATTTGATCTGCAATTATGGACTAAAAAATCTTACAAACAACGGACGTTAGACAGATTGGTCTATAATTTTCCGGCTCTTCTCTTGGACTTTTTTTTGTAAACTGGGGGCACATTGGTGCCTTTCTTTGTTCTGCACTTTTTCTGTAGAGTTTATATAGGTAAGAACTATCTCCTCTTTTAGTTCTCTAATTTCTCTTGGATGAATCCCATCCGGGCCATATTTGAACTTGTTTAGTTCTGTCTATAGTGTTTTTAAAGGTCCTCTTCTGTGAATATTATTTTGTCCAACTGTTCTGCCCTTTCATATTTAGTAACAGGTTACGGTATTGAGGTAGTGTCTTCAATTGTGAAAACAATAGTACAAAACTTATTCAATAACTCTGCTTTTTCCAAGTCTTAGTTCATCAGGTTGCCTCTATTGTCCCTTAGGGGACCTATGCTATTCTTTTTTGGTTTCCTACTGTTAACCTGCACTAAGAATTCTTTTGGGTTTTCTTTACAGATTGATGCAACTCTCTTATCCTCATTTATCCTTGCATTTCTTACTCATTTGTCCACCATTCTACAGAGTTCTTTATGCCTGCTTGTTTTTTCTGGTGTTGGGTGTGGGTTTATTGATTTGTGTAATCTGTCTCTTTCCCTAATTTTATTTTTAATTTTTATGTTAAACCACTTAGGCTGAGGGTTGCCATTTGTTAGTATTTGCCTTAATGGTATATATCTTGAGCGTTTTTCTGTGTATTCCTCTAGAAAGGCCTCCCAGTACTTGTCTATGCGAGTTCTCGTCGTACTCTTGAAAATTTTTAACGTACTCCTTTAGTTTTTATAAGTCTTGTCGACGGTAGTCTAGTCTCATTAATACATTTTCTTTTTTATGTTGAATATTAATTTGAAATGAAATAAGTTTATGACCGCTTTTGCCTAGTTTTGCACCTACTGAAAGGTCAGACATTAGGTTATCTTCTGTTGATAAGACGATGTCTAGTATGTTGTTTCCTCTAGTAGGTTTGTCAACCCATTAGTGGAAGAATTAATTTTCTACAAAATCTAAAGTCTCTTTCCTTCTACGTTTGATGCGGAGGTCATCGTGTCCCAGTATACCGCTTTATCTCTTGTCCTAGTAGTGCATACAGCTCCTCGGACATTTGTGGTTTGTGGGGAGATCTGTACACTACTAGAATTACGGGTATCTTCTTCCCTAGTCTGTTTATATTGATGCCAATCACTTCTTGCATGGTTGTAATCTTACACTTTATTGGACTGTGGTGGTCCCTGACATATAACATAACGCCTCCACCTTTTATATTGTGTCTATCTTTTTTGAAGAATTTATATCCAGCTATCTGGTACTCTCCTGCGAAGTCTCTTGTTGCCTCTTGTATCCATGTTTCTGTGATACCTATTATGTCTAATTCTTCGCTTGTTACCAATGCTTTGAAGAGATCTACTTTGTTCCGAATAAATTGTGCATTAAACTGCGCCACTCTAAGGGACTTTTCTATCTTCTCTTTGGTCCTCGGTGGCTCTATTAGTTTTCCTTACTGTCACTGTTTCCTGCACTGCTATTATTAACCAGATTCTGGGAACTTTCCGACTTCTTACCTCCAATGTTCAGTTCACTGAGGTGTTTCAAGAGGTTTTCGTTAAGAAGGTTTCTTATTAGTTTTGCTCCTTCCAAATTCAGGTGAGTTCCATCTCTTTTATATAGTTTTATATTCCCTATAAACCTGTCCCAAAAGTTTACAAACTTAACATCTTTTTCTTGGCATATTAGCTTCAGTCTGTCATTGATTCTAATTGCCTTGCTAAGAGAGTATTGGTTTACATTGGTTCTAGGCAGAAGTTTTCTCACGGACGTTCTCTACAACATTAGTCTGGTTGGCCAAAAGACCTGTCTGGTCAGTTCTTCCATCTTTTAGAAACAAGTCATTTCCTCCTCCCTGCACTATGATTGCACTTATTCTATTATTTTACCTTGCTTTTTTCACTGCCTCGGTTATCTTCTTAGCTCCTGCACCTATTTTTGGCAACAAAATTTAACCACTGATCTTTTACTATCGAGTCTCCAATTAAGATTGTTTCCTCTTATGTTTCTGAGAGCACAGCAAATCTATTCGTTGTGTTGATTCCTTTTGGGGTACAAATGCTTTCTGGCTGCTATCACTCCTCTACCAACAGCTCTCTTGAATTCATCATTTTTATCCTTGTAATCTTCTTGATTTGTAATCTAGTGTTTGTTTCTGTTTCATTTCTGGTTCTGGTCTTAAGCAATTGTTTTCTAATCTCCACTACACTCTCTCCGTTTTCCACTGCCGTTGTTCGATTACAGTTTCTCTCTTTTAAGGTTTGTAACTTCGTAGATCTCCAACTTCCTTTACCATCTGTCTACTCTTCTCGTGCTTTCGAGTTTATCCTTTTTAATATTTCAATTCCTTTACTTCCTTTGCTAATTCTTCTACTTCCCTCCTCAGTTTAGCTATCTCCTGTTCTTGTTGAATGGAGAGACAGTTACTGACACTGCCTACCTTTGATGCGCATGCCTTTTTGTAGTCTACGCACCACTTGTTAACACTACATTCCGCACATGTGTGCTTTAATTTTAACTTTTCTTGAGTCATCTCTGTTTGTGTCTTGGTTTATTTCTATCTGTGCTTTTAATTCAGTATTCTTTCTAATGTGACCAGTTGAAAAGGGAAAAACAGGGAGTGGTTGAGTACTCACACAGTCGCCGCATCCGATTACCCATTGACAGTTTTCCATAGTTCGTCGCCAGGATACCTTTTATCGCTGCCACACTATTATACGGTCTCCCTTTTGTTAGACGAGAGAGAGAGAGAGAAAAAAGCTTTAAATTGGAGCTATCAGGTTTGTTTGCATGGTGTTTTTACGTTGCATGGAACCAGTGGTTGTTCAGCAACGGGACCAACGGCTTTATGTGACTTCCGAACCACGTCGAGTGAACTTCTTACACCAGAAATACACGTCTCTCACACCTCAATGGAATGCCCGAGAATCGAACTCGCGGCCACCGAGGTGGCAGGTCAAGACCATACCGATCACGCCACTGAAGCGCTAGGAGCTATTAGGTAAATAGGCATGAAAGAGAAGGAAAAGGGAAATATCCGCTCAAACTGCAAGAAACACTATATATGAAGGAGACGCAAAAATAAAATTCTGCAGTGACTGCTTATTCCCCCAATCTTACATCTCCATGCGTCCTCCCAACCCTACCCCTATCACAAAATAGAGAAAAGTGGACCAAAACCTGCAATTTGTCTGAAACATGGTGACCCGGTTGGAGGCAGCAATGGTATGCACGTGCGAATCACACACACACACACACACACACACACACACACACACACAGAGTTGCAAGGAGTTACATGGATTAGAATGTCTCAATACAAAATAATATGAATTTTACAAAAGAGTATTTGGTCCAAATTACAAAATTAAGTACAGTAGATTTTGTACAATCTCTTATACAAACTAAATGAATTTCTATTACACATATATTGTACTAAAACAAAACCAATTTAACCATACGCCATAGTGTGCTCACTTATTTGTAGGAGCAGGTTTTACTGTTTATTCACAGTGTCCTAATGATTTTGTCTAGCTTTCTTACAAACTCTTCCACACTGTTGCTGTTTACAACTTCTGGTGACAGTTTATTCCATGTGTCACATATCTTGTATGTAAAGAAGTTCCCACAATGGGATATGTTGTATCTCTTCATTTCTAGTTTCCATCCATTATTTCTTGTCTAGTTTTCGTTCAACGTAAATTGGTTACTGTCTATTTTTGTTACGTCTTACAGTATTTTAAATGTTTCTATTAATTGTCCTCGCAATCGTCCTGTTTCTAAGCCATACATGTTTGCCTAATGGATGGAATTAGCTTTGTGGCTCTTGCTTGTACCCCTTCTAATCTATTTATTTCCTTTCATAGTGTTGGTGAACAAAGCTGTACTGCACAATCAAGATGAGGCCTAACTATTGATGTGTAGAGCTGCAGCACAGTTTCCTTGTTTCTGTATTTGAACTGCCTCTTTATGTATCCCACTAGTTTCTGTGCCTTCTTTTCAGCTTTTCAGGTTTTTTGCACTGTTTTGTGATTTTAAATCCTCGGTAATAACTCCCAGGTCCTCCTCTTCTTCTACACTATTTATATCATTCCCAAACAGCATGTAGCTGACATGAGGGTTGTTTGTTCCTATTTGTATATCTTTACACTTATCCAAGTTAAAAGGTATTTGCCATTTTTTTTACCACACTCCTATTTTCTTTACATCATTTCCTAAACTTTCCACTGCATCTGGGTCTGCTGCATTTACACCTAGTTTGGTGTCATCTGCAAATTTGGCTATCCTGCTAGTTAAGCCTACATCAGTGTCATCAATGTAAATAAAAAACAAGAGAGGGCCAAGGACAGAACCCTGAGGAACTCCGCATGTTACATCTTCCCATTCTGATTCTTCACTATTTTTTACGACTCTCTGTTTTCTATAAGTTAACCAGTCTTCAATCCAGTCTCCTATTTCTCCTACAATTCCTAAAGCTCTAACTTTTGTCATTAGTTTCTTGTGTGGAACTTTGTCAAAGGCCTTTTGAAAATCTAAGTAGAAAGAGAAAGAGAGCAATGGTATGCACGTACGAATTACAGAGAGAGAGAGAGAGAGAGAGAGAGAGAGAGAGAAGGAAAGGCATACAGGAATACAGATGCTTCATCCTTCACATAAAAGCCGCCGCGCTAAGATCAAGCATGGAAGATGGGGGAAGATGAAAATAGTTCAAACACCAATAACATGAAAATACCATAGGAAGACGTTAGTTTCAAGGTCCCGTCGTCTCCCTTCCTTCCTTTCCTACTCCCCTCAACTGTCCCCTTTCATACACCACCGCCTAAAAACCTAGTTTTCCCAAACCTTCGCTTTGCTTCAAACATGAAGTGGACCTGGATGGATCTGGTAGCTGCGTCTACATAGAGATCAGAGACGGACAAACAAACAAAGGAGATATCATTTAAAGAACAAATCCAGTCACGATCAAACTTGAACGAGGGAAAGGAAAGCGAGCATTCGGCAGACAAAAACGAACACAAAGTTCTTCTAACGTTTCGGAATCGCACCTCCTTCTTGTCCCACCGCGCCTGGTGCAAGAACCGGTTTTCCGAAAATCATTTTACCCAATATAAGGAGATTCGAACTTGGATGCTGACTGCTTCAGCTGGGCTCAAGCGCAAATCAGGAATTGACAGGCAATTAGAGAGGAAAAATGAGAGAATTTGCCTTCCGATTACAAAGGCAATAAATTGCATAAACAAAAGCGTAAACATTTCTAAAATTTAATAAAAGTTAACAACGAAAACTAACAAAATATGAAAAACAGTCTCTTTAGTATTTAACTCTTATTGCTTAGTCTTAAATATTCTTCTTCCCACCAGCCCAGAACTAATCCTCAACCCCCACCACCCTCAAAGTAAAAAGAAAATGGTCCGGCAAATCCTACAGATGACAGTAACAGGGTACGAATGCTTCTCAGACAAAGAGAAAAAATCTACTAGGGAAACCCGATGGCAAAGCGATGTCCAGAATACCGGGAATCCTGCGAATAATAATAATAATAATAATAATAATAATAATAATAATAATAATAATAATAATAATAATAAAAAGAAAGAAAACAAGAAATAAATGCGCCGAAGTTTCTATCTTTCGGTGGTCTCAGTATAATGCTGTACGAGCCGCAGCCTATGAACTTAAACCACGGCCCGATGGTGGCCTGTCCTATATTGTTGCCAGACGCACGATTATGGCAAACTTTAACCTTAAATAAGATCAAAACTATACAGGCTACACGGCTGCGATTTAGAGAGTTTGATTATTGGAGGGTAGGTGATCAACATACCAATTTGCAGCCTTCTAACCTCAGGAGTGTTCAAGATCTGAGGGCGGACAGAAAAAGTGCGGACAGACAGACCAAGTCTTCTCAGTAGTTATCATATACAGAAAACTAAAAAGCATGGGTCCCTGGGTTCATCTGAACAACCTACAGCCGCTCCTTATCCTTTATATTCATCCCCTCCTGAGACGAAACTGTGGTGTTCTTAAAGCTTCAGTTGGCCTCATACACAAGAAGAACCTTGGGAACCAGAGGGGCTGCATGAACACCAGACTGAGGACGTGGTTCAAGGTGATGGCTGTGGGCCCTTGTTATGGGCCCAGAGAGCGCCTGGCGGAAGGGAGAATTTCGGGAATGGAAACATCTTACTTGTAAGGGGCGGAGTAGAATCTACTCCAGATAACGAAAGATAGGGCATGGACACTGACGAGGGGATGATTAAAAAACGTCGAGTCAGTAGGAAGAAAAG
>NC_087200.1:71956035-71966035 GCF_015104395.2 Macrobrachium nipponense
AAGAGTGTCTAATATTCTTGGAAGCCATTCATAAATCGATTAAGTGGGGTGAGCGACTATCCAAAAACAAACACACGCAAAACCATTCTCTATTACTCTCTTTTATGTCTGTTTGGGAATGGGAATGCACTGAAGGATTAGTTTTCTTTTTGCGTGGACTATATATATATTATATATATATATATATATATATATATATATATATATAAATATACACGCGCACACAAAAACACACACACACACTCACACATATATAGTATGTATATATATATATATATATATATATATATATATATATATATATACATATACGTATAACTGAATCACGAAAATATGGAATGTGATGAATATATAAAGACAAAATCCACGAAGGAAAGTGAAACAATAGAATAACGGTGCTAGGCCTTTAGGGTTCTCGTCTTTATTTTATATATATATATATATATATATATATATATATATATATATATATATATATATATATATATATATATATATATATATATATATATATATATATATATATATATAGTGTGTGTGTGCGTGTAAAGATAATGATAAATGTGCGTGTAATAGTTCTTAATGCTACTACTAAACTTACGTGGGAAGGTTTACGGTAAGTGACAAAGTTAGAACGGTAACCAAGTGACTCGTAGGGGGAAATGATTGCGTCTGTTTGTGTGTATATAGACTGCGTTAATAAAGAAACTATTTTGTGGCAAGTTTGATATCAATGGTATATGCTTTAGTTAGCAAAGAGAAAGTTCATGATGGAGATGTCAGAAATGCAGCGTGGCGAGTGATAACAATGTATTGTGTAGAAAGTTATTTCTTGACGGGAAACTGGAAGTTTTAATTATGAAAATTAACTTCATGCTGGAATGTTTCGACGCGGGAGTGCTTAGTTTTGTGTAAAGGTAGTATACATTCCATCAGTCACTATCATGTTTCCATCGTTGTTTTATGTGGCTTATGGTAGTGACAAGGTGAGCCAAAGATAAACAAAACATTCTTATATTGAAAATGGATGTGGACGGAATGGAATCTAGTGAGAGTACAAAGAAATTGTAAAAACTGATGAAAGTCTGAAAAAAATTAACAAGTGGATTAAGTTGAAAATAAACTACAGCAAAAAAAAAAGCAATTATAAAAGTAGATGAATGTCATATGTTAAAACAATAAAAGTATTTGTATCGATGATGAACACATAGCAAATAGTTTTTTGTACTGGTATTTACGGTGAGTCCGAATAAATAGCAAGGAAACCCATCTTACCTGAAAAAACTGATTTGTGTAAGTGTGTTTGTTCGCGGTATCAATACTTGCATATAAATCTTTCTATCGACAGAACATCACGCACCCATCATATGCATATATGCATACATACAGTATCGTACCATATGCATATGTATTTTACAACGCATGGGTTGTATAGCTATATGCAGATCAGCCCTTTAGGAGTGGACTTTTTTAATTTGCTGTTCCATGAATAATATATTTCGCGTTAATTGTCAAGAGTTTGTGATATGTTTTCTATCTGTAACAAAATCATTCATATGCAATGAGCATTTAGTTAGGAACATCCATTAGTCTGGATTATGTGCTTCCATTATGCACTCTCCCTTAATGATATTCCCGGATCTCCATTATCTTTTATTATGCCACTATTCTATTTGCATAAATTTACCTGAATACATTTTACATCATGCGTTTAGCAGCTGGTGTATTTTATTCGAATTCGTTTTCGTAGGAAACTACACTTGATATATTTGTTTTTTATTTCTTTAACTTCGAAACCAGTTAGGCTTCGTGCTATTTTGAAGTTGGGGTGGGATTGCGTCCCCTTTAGCGAATCTCCCTCTCTCTCGCTTCCTCCTCTCTCTTCTCTGACATCAACCTCATGTGGCAAGAATATAAATTTCATAAGTGCTCTTTGTTGCCTCAGTTCTTTATTTGAAAATGCAATAAAATTGTAAGACGTGGACACTGCAAAACTTCGAAGACATCTACGAGTAAATAAAATGCAATGCTTTATAATACGTAATGTATTAAACTGATCCAATCAATACACTTTATGGAAGTCATTTTTATTTTAAATCTTGAAGGAAAAACCTTAAAATACCAATTGATGAATTAAAAGAAAAAGTGGAAGACTAAAGAAAAGGAAATGAAAGATATTACAAAAAAAAAAAAATAAAAAAAATAAAAACTTTCACGAATGAAAGGAACGAAATCCCAGCGAACAAGAAAAAACCTGAAAGTTCGTTGATGGGGGAAATCTGGAGGTTCGCTGAGCGAAAACTCCATAAAAAGGGGACACACACTACTGCACCTGCAATAACTTCCCTAGCTGAAATAATAAAGATAGAAAATCCACGAATGAGAGAGAAGAAACTCCATGAATACAAAGAAAAAAAATTATCTGGAATCAAAAAATCGAAAGTAAGAAACCCCATCTTTTGCGGGAGCAATAATTCTCCCAATCTCGGCCAGACAATGCAAAATGCAGGGAGGCGATAGCAAAACAGAGACTTTGTGGAAAGCCCTGACAAAATTGAAACGTCAGCGCGTAACTGAAGCTGTCATCTTTCCGGGGACCGGGAGAACAAACCCTCCCCCCCACTCCCGGTTTTGCCTCCGGTCCAATACTGTGCTTTTGGGGCGTTTGACGAACCCTTGACAGCGACTGATATCACGCAGGAGCTTTGCTCCCGATCAACCTCCTCTTTCGTGGAAAATGAAGATGTCACTCCCAACGTTTTTCGCTTGAACAATTATCTCTGCATATTTTACATGTTGTTCATTTATATATTTTGTATATATATTTTTTTATACATCGACTGTCATGCACTTCTTTGTCCAGTCATTTACTATGTATTAATCTTCACTATGATATTTTTTTACCCTAAGTGGTGAGTTGCATATATCTCTATTGATGGCTCTCTTAGTATTTTCATTATTACCTTTCATATAACAATTCATTAATAAATCATTTGTGAAAATGGGAAAGGTTCTGTTTCACTTTAAATATTTTCACGTTTTCATGATTATATCCCCTCTTTTTATATATATATAAAAAAAAATGCGTATCCTGGTCTGGCTTTATTTTCACATTTGCACCCCAAATGTTGATGTATTTCTAACCATCACTTTATATTTATTTTACATTTTCCTGTTTTAAGGCGTTTTTATCTGCACGGCATAATGAAACCTAATAAGTGTAATTACAGGGACACCTCTTCCCTTTGAAGTAAAATAGCAATAAATTTTAATTCTGGAACTACAATCAAATGTTTACCTCTGTTCTCTTACAAGGTTTTCCCATTGTTTTATCTGACTTAGACATTTACAGTTCTTGCAAAACGTAAATAGTTTTCAAAATAATGAATGGGGTAATTATTATTATATATATCACAAAGCTCCTATTTAATAATATGAATCACCGACTAGTGCTACACAAAGCTAACAACTTACAACTCAGCCACAGAAACAGAGTGGACAGAGTTGGCCTTTCGTCTCCGCAGTCACCAATTCATGTCAACATTCATGAGTTTTGACTTGTCATCTATTTCAGGGAAGATAAGAAAATCTTTTCCTAATAGTATTAACTTTCGCAGTTCAAAAATGTCCATTATCAGCCTCAAACAGAGGAACCCCACCCCTGCCCCCCAAACCCGCGCGTGTCCGCTCATTTTATGAAATTCTCTCCCCCTGAGCCGCGACGTTAAATATTTAAGTTGCAAAAAGCTATAAACTATTTACTCTTTCTTTCCCGCCCCAGCATCGTATATTGTTTTTATCACGGTTATAACAAATTTTCAGGAGGAAAGTTTCCACATTCGAGTCCGAAGGGAGAAAATAAAGGTTTGCGCTTGGCATTTATGATCCTAATAAAATACACACGAATAAAAATATACAAAAGGGAAAAAAAGGTGCAAAATGTTTCTTTTGTTGGTGTTCAATGTAATACTTTAAGTTTTTCTTTCTGGTATGGCAAAGTGTGTAACGACGATTTTTCTTTTTCTTCTGTGACACAATTTGAGTATTTAATTTTTGTTTGGAGAGGTGCCTGGGGGCTGAAGCGCTCACCCTCTTTCTGCCCGTACAAATTCGACACTGTACACTGTCAAAAGGCTAAAAGATTTCCGTTCATTACAATGAAATACTAATATGGCTTCGTTTATGTTTTTGTCTTATTATTATTATTATTATTATTATTATTATTATTATTATTATTATTATTATTGATGTTGTTGTTGGTGTTGTTGTTCAAAAATTATAAATATTATTATTATTATTATTATTTATTATTAGTAATTATTATTGATGTTGTTGTTGGTGTTGTTGTTCAAAAACTATAAACATTTATACTGATGAATCAAGTCTACACATATATTACATAACATAAGTGTATGTATACCTTATCATACTATGAATTCACCTTCCGAACTATTCCAAGAACAAATTATGCTCGACGTGATAATAATGTACGACAATAATCCTACTATCGTAAGGATACGACTACACAATTAAAGTCGTAAGTTAATGACTTCAATTCTTAGCTCATACTCCCCAAGAGTAAGCATCCATTCACCCGTCAAATTCATGCAAAGCCACAAAATTCTTTTAATTACCGGAAAACTTGAAATTTCATAACTGGGAGCGCGGTTTTCGTATTCTGACTTCGTCTTGGGAAGACGATAAATTCACATCTTTATTTAATCATGGAAGTGACTCGCGCTGAGACACAGGCTCTCGTCTGTATTTCCTAAGATCAGGTATACAATTTCGAGGGGATCTGGCTGCATCCCATCACATCATCCATTTATCCTACCGGCATCCCATCACATCATCCATTTATCCACCCCATCTCAGCCAACAGCAAAAGTTGGTGCATTTTCCAACAACCAAGGATCCTGAAGAAAGCAGGTGCCCTCCGAAGAGAGTATCGAGCAGATATTTTTTCCTTTTTTTCCTTACTTTTTTCAAACTCAATTTCCGCGATCATTCTTGCAAAATTCCGAGGGAAAATTTATTGCATAGTGCGAGTGAGGGAGCGAGAAATTATTCCGTTTTCATTTATACCCAGGTTTATATTTTCTAAGTTGAAATTCGTTCCCTAAATTTTAGAGGAGTTTGGTCAATATTTGCGATTAAAAGAGGAAAGTTATAATGAGATAGACATATATAGATATATATATATATATATATATATATATATATATATATATATATATATATATATATATATATATACACACACACACACAAAAGTATGTGATTGGGAGGAAAAGGAAGATCGACAATTAGGAAAGAAGCTAGAAGCCAAACAGCCTGTCGTTGTAAAGGATGAAGACCGACAAAAAAATACACAAACACAAACAGACACACACACATACATACATAAGTTAGAGGGAAGTAACTCTTACACATCTGCATGCACTCCGACAACAATTCAACAATGTTATTGAAATTTTCTTCATTCCCTCCACAATCTTCCCTCAAGGACATTAATTACCTTTGTGTTAGAAGCTCTTATATTCAGCCGTAAAATGCGATTCAAACGCAGTCTGTGTATTTCAATGGATTAATCACAGATGAAAAGTTCCTGTGAAAAACCTTGTAAAAATGAAATCAGTAGCTACACTTGATAACAATATTTTATCTCTCTCTCTCTCTCTCTCTCTCTCTCTCTCTCTATAAAATAAATATATACATACTGATATAATATATATATATATATATATATATATATATATATATATATATATATATATCTGTATATATACAGATATGCATATACATATACTTTTATATATATATATATATATATATATATATATATATGTCTATACATATGTATATATATATATATATATATATATATATTATATATATATATATATATATGATTATAATCACTTTAGCAAGTGATTCGTTTATCACACATATCCACAGGTGAAAAATAACAGACAGGGTGTAGGTCCTGACCGGTTTCGGCTTTACTTTCAAGCCATTGACAAAGGACTGATACAGTATAGAAGCACAAGTATATATTACTACAAGAGACAGTACTGACGAACATACACACAACCGGTCAGGACCTACACCCTGTCCATTATTTTTCACCTGTGGATATGTATGATATATGTATATATATATTTTATATATATATATACATATATATATATTATATATATATATATATATTAATACATATATATAGAGAGAGAGAGAGAGAGGAGAGAGAGAGAGAGAGAGAGAGAGAGAGAGAGAGAAAATTTTGTTATCAAGTGCAGCTACTGATTTCATTTTTACAAGGTTTTTCAAAGGATCTTTTCATCTGTGATTAATCCATTGAGGTACACAGACTTCGTTTGAATCGCATTTTACAGCTGAATATAAGAGCTTCTAACACAAAAGTAATTAAAGTCCTTGAAGGAAGACTGTGGAAAGAAAGAAGAAAATTACAATAACAATGTTGTATTGTTGTCGGAGTCCATGCAGATGTTGTAAGATTTAATTCCCTCTTACATAAACTGTGTGTGTGTGTGTGTATGTGTGTGTATTCGACTGTCGGCCTTCATCCTTCACAACGACAGGTTGTTTGGTTTCTAGCTTCTTTTCTAATTGTCGATCTTCCTTTTCCTCCCAATCACATACCACCGGCTTTGTTCCCTTTCTTTCCAACCTCGCTTTTTGCCATTAGTTTTTACCAAGTACCTACTCGCTCAATTGTCCGAGTTCCATCCCATTCAGACTAACGTGGAAAGTGATGCGGCGCTTGTTTGTTTGTATGGTGCTTTTACGTTGCATGGAACCAGTGGTTATTCAGCAACGGGACCAACGGCTTTACGTGACTTCCGAACCACGTCGAGAGTGAACTTCTATCACCAGAAATACACATCTCTCACTCCTCAATGGAATGGCCGAGAATCGAACCCGCGACCAGCGAGGTGCGACACTAATACCATACCAACCACGCCGCTTGTCTTTTCTACTGATGAAACACCTGGGTCAGCATCATATCCCCGACGACCAATCTCTAAAAAGCGTTTGTAACATCATATCAATTAAATTCATTCATTAACAAAGATCATTATGACCCTTTATTTTCTCAGCTTGCATCCAATTCCATCTATCTTTCTTCGAAACTACTCCATTTAAATGCCATCTTATTCTTAGTTATCTGTTCAGTGATTTGTCTAAGTCCTCTCTCACTGTCACCGCTTTTTAGCTGAATGGTACAACAATGTTATAATTACAACATTTTTAATTGAAGTTTCTTCTTCATCTTTTATTTTCTTCACCCAGTTTGTATTAATTGTTATGACTCCTCCAGCATTTTATCTATGCAGTTTGCTGAAGCTAAAGTGCCTTTCAAATTCACTTGCACTTACAGTAATTTAATTATTTTTTCCGATAACATAAGCGACTTCAAGATCCCTACCACCTACTGGGCTAGATTTTATTTCTTTTAATGTTTCATAAATAATAATAATTTTACTCATCCCTGTTCTCCTCCTCACATCTTCAGTTCTATGTGGTATCTGCTTCTAAAACCTCTATGGTGCTTGCGGCCTTGAAAATCAAGTTCAACAAACAGGGGCCATGTTCCATCAACAAATCCTAATTAATCTTGCGTTTTCTGTTCAACTTGTTTACTAAATTCTTCATCATATACTACAACCCCCTCCCCAAAAAAAAGTGATCGCCCTAACCTTCCACATTTCTAAATCATTATTCCTTTTAATTATCAACATTAATTCTATAGCACACCTCTGCTTTCTCTGAAACATTTTCGAGAACTTTTGTCATCGCTGTTAGCCTTTTCAAATATTCATAGGCATATTGCAAAGGATTTCATTACTCAATGTTTGGCTACGATATTTGGTTTACCTGTTTTCCTTTACATTTATACTGACCGATGGCCCTACATTACATATTAGTGTATTTTTTAAGACTAAGATATCTTGTAGTCCTCAGTCACTGCCAAAGTTCTCCCTTTGCGCCCATCAAATGTATTCATAAGTTATACGTAAAAGGAAAGCTGTAACTTAATCAGGATCATTGCGTTACCTAGTTTATTGTCTATTTTCTATTTATTTTTAGTTGTCTTTCCAGTTATATCCTTTTCTATACTGGCGATCATATCTACCAACTCTTTTCTATCAGTTACTTTAGTGTTCTAACTGAAGAGCGGATTTTTTTAATATATGGATCTTATAGGATTTAAACTGATATACACGGTTAAACTGCTTGCGTTTTCAAATTCCTTTCTCATGCTGCCCCTACAGCTCAGTCTGTCTCCAAGCGAGAAGTGATATATGACTTCACTTAACATTACATAGTACATCACATTGGCATTTTAAACATATTATTAATTATTTCCCTCTTTCATCTGACAAATGTATTACTCTTGCTGGGAAATTAACATCCTCGAATACGGATGACGAAATAATGTCACGATGTTGGAGAATAAGAAAAAACAAAGAGAAAAAACTTAATGAAACTGGGTTTCCTGGGAACAAAAAGAGACTGAAGAAAGAAATGATTTATTCCTGGATGACGAGTGTAGGACGAGGTCAAGCCTCGGAGAGCCGTAGGAGTAAGTTGCAAACGCCATGAAGGATAAAAAGTTTGTACAATCAAAATACCGTTAAAATTGCAGAGAATTACTTGCACAATGTTTGATGCGGAGAATAAAAGTTAATCTAGCTCTGCGAAGTAGTAAAAGAATAATAAATAAATAGAGTAGGTAAATACATATAAGCAAGTCCCTTGTGCTCAATCGAGCAAGACAGAAGGATGACCGAAAGAATGCTTATAAAATGCGGGAACGAAACAGAGGCCCTTCCAGCTAGGAGAAACAACTCCATAACTCTAAGTCTCAATTCGTCAGCTACGGAATGAAAGGAACATGAATGAATATATGCACGCACGTAGCAGTACTAAAAGACTCCACGATGTATTTGTATCCAATAAAGGGGGCCAATAAAATTTGTATTTATAGGATTCCTTGCCACGGCAAATGCACCATTGGAAAAGCGTGAAAACTACCAATTCCAATAAAATTGCATTATTTGAGGAACGTGTTTTATTCACGGTGATTGATTTTGAGTCCTAACTGGTCTTACAACAGATCATGGAATATTAATGCTGGTTAAGATATGCGGTTGCAAGCTAATATTGCTATGAAGAAATATATATTTCAATCGGCATTTTAAAATCAGGCAGAAATGTGATATCACTCAAGTTATTTACTTCGTGCTACAATAGTTTAAAATGCTCTGGTAAAAATCGCAGAGGCATTTTTAGAAAGGTCTTACTTTTCTTTAGAATGAAGTTTTACTCCTTCGGGAACTCCTGTCAAGCATGACTGTGCCACGTTTTTTAACGTCTTTATCGTTGGTCGGTAAATTGTGGATATTTTTCGGATATATGACTGGTTCCTTTTGTAAGTATAATATAATCAAATATAAAATGATGACTATGAATTAAATAAAAAAACGCAGGAAATCCGCCTTTTCCGTTCAAAGCGAGAGCACTGCAGTTTAACTCCCAGACATTAATTATCTGTCAATAGTCAATATTCCCGATACGAGACTGGGGAACCGGTTCCGAATCCACGAGCTAGAATTTGGTAGGAATCCCGAATCCCTGAGGCAATAGACACGTGGAGGAACTATTCTCATTCAATATGGAAAACGATAATGCTAAAGCTTGGCTCAAGGTACGGAGGTGGGGGTGGAGGGGGGGGTGGGAGGAGCTTGAGTGACTTGAGCTAGACAATATTAGCTTTCGCGCAAGCCTTGATTATGCTTTGTGGGACATCAAAGCAGCATTCCTTTAAAGTCTTAGGGGGAAGAAAAAAAAAGTAGTATGCAATTCAAGTTTAACTTCTCCCTAAGATTTCGAGCACAGACAATGCACGGGTACGTATGAACACTTGAATTTGGAGAGCCTTTCTTATCCTCTATATTGTCCATGTAATTAGTAG
>NC_087200.1:71971035-71978535 GCF_015104395.2 Macrobrachium nipponense
GTTGCAAGTTTCAAGTACTATAAATATCACTCCAAATTCTAAGCAATAAAAGAAAAGTTAAACTTCTCTTTCTAGAATACTTTTCAAAGAATCCAGTATTATCCAGTATCCATATGGTCTCAAGAAATTATATACAAGAGATGGCATATGCATACGTGCATGCGTGCATACATAGTATATGAATACATACGTAAACATACAAAACGAGCAAGTTTAAGGAAAGGGTTTGAGAATGGGTACTTTATTAAATATATGGCCCATCTTGCTCTGAGACCTTTTTGAGAGAGATATGGAGGTCAGGGAATAAAGATAAAAGAGAGAGAGAGAGAGAGAGAGAGAGAGAGAGAGAGAGAGAGAAGAGAGAGAGAGAGAGAGAGAGAGATAAAATATATTACCAACAAAATTCTGTAAACAAAAATAGAACTGTGGTCAGGGGCTTTCATCAGTCCGCTGCTCCCCTCGATTTGTTAGACCCTCCACTCTTATTACTGTCAATCTGACGCTGAACATAGAATATTTATAATTATGATGAATATAAGTGCATGAACCCCGATTGAATGATATAATTAATTATTTGAAATTGCGTTGACCTTAATGATTAGTTAATCAGCAACATTATATAATTCCCCCCAATATCTCTCTCTCTCTCACTGTCAACGACACACGTATACACGCTGGAATCGACCGGGTGAACCGCTGGGGATAAACGAACCCTAGGTTGAATCTTCCATCAGCAGATATAAAAACTCATTCTGGAACTAAAGGAAGTTATTTTCCATGACAATATTAAAACGGACCAGGATATTACGTGACATCGTTTGGATGAATCGCACAACATTGATATATGTCAAAGGTTGTTTCCGCTTTTAATTTCTTTTCATTCGACTGCGTTTTTTTATCGAACGTCCATTTTTATTCATCCCCGAAAAACAGACGACTCTAAACCTTATATGAAAGAGATGGATCAGAAGTTTCCAGTTTGTTTTGTTGCTCGTGTCTGCTTTTGATGGCCTGTCCTGTCCATTTATCTAATAGGTAAGAGAATGGCTCTGTTACATTTTACTTCACTTTTATTCTTCTTTTTTTCTTTACTTATCTGTGTCCACTATTTTTTAACGTCTCTTCCTTTTAATCTCTTTACCCCTAGGCTGTTCACTTGTCTGTTCTTTGATGTCATAGAGCTCTCTACATAAAAGTTCGGCTTTTCTATTTTTCATTCATGGAGATATTCTTATTTTTCTGTCAGCTTTTTATTTTCTGTGCCTAAGAAGTTTGACGGGAGTTATACGTTCAGCGGGTGCTTTTTTTTTTCTATCTCTTTCCCTTTCTAAAGACATCCTGATAACTTCTTCATATTTATACTGGGGAGCTTTTTTCTAGCGACGCCCTTTGGAGAAGGGCATTCTGCTTTTCCAACTGGGGTTGCAGATAATAATAATAATAATAATAATAATAATAATAATAATAATAATAATAATAATAAGAAGAAGAAGAAGAAGAAGAAGAAGAAGAAGAAGAAGAAGAAGAAGAAAATTTTATGCAATTGCTCAATATGCGCCCAGAGAGGATAAGCTGGATTTTTTAATGAACTTGAATCCTGATGCAAAATGAGGATTTTTGTTTTTTAGTTAGTTTTCTTTATCTTTACTGCTGCTGTACTAGTGATCCCTCACCTGTTGTTCATATATCTGGATTTAAAACCAGTTTATGTATTTTGGCTCTAGTATTCTATTATATATACAGAGGAATGAACGCATTCCAATCTGACATTGGTTTTAGGTCTCGGTAAACTGAGATACTGTTTGTTTAACAAACGGTGATGACACCCAAATTAAGCAAATCTCTTGTTTAGGAAGCATATTATTTTCAATAGCTTTGGGCAATTACCTTATTCAGGAAATGGAAATTACACAATTTCATTGTTCAGTAAGTGAAGTGAAGTGTTACAAAGCACACTTACATGCATTAACAGGCATGCTTTGCAGCTCTCCACTTCACAACTCCAATAAACTTTTTTTTATGCATAAGCGTTTGTTTTCTGTCTTTCGTAACATGCATTAACGGGCATGCTTTGTAACTCTCCACTTCACAACTCCAATAAACTTTTTTATGCATAAGCGTTTGTTTTCTGTCTTTCGTAAATATAGTTTAAGTCATCTTCAAGTTTCTCTCTTCCACGGGTACTCTGAATGGTACAAGTCGTGGTAAGAAAAAAAAACTATATCGCCAGAACCTCGGATGTAAATGCCAAATGGTACTGACATACTTGAATAAAAGAAAGTATGTAAACTAAGATTTCAGCTTACTACGTAATCAAATTAAACGATTTTCATTTCCTAAATAAGGTAATTACCCTAAGCCATTTTTGAAATGCTTCCTAAATAAGCCATTTGCTTATTTTGGGTGCAAAATTACCGGGTATTAGGGAAAAACTAGACTTTAGTTTACCGGGTCCGAAAGAGAAAAAACCGGCCACTCTGACATTGCCTTAGATTCGGTGATATTTATATAATTTAGTTCTCAATGAATAACTATTGTAAAGTATTTTTCACAATGTTATTTTAATCAGTACTTATCATAATTTTTTGGCCTTTCTTTTACAACTGCTCTCATGCTCCAAACTTCTATATAACCGAGATTCTTTTGTTGTAAATCTTAAAAATTACAGATTTCCAGCTATTATTCAATAACATAAAAAAGTTTAATATAAAGTGTCATGATTGCTTACAATTCCCCGCTTAAGGGAAGTTCTTGGGCGTATTATCTATACGTAGATAAAAGTATACTCAATGAACTCACATCATCGAAAATACCATAAACATATAAATCAAAAACTAAATTAATACATAAATTAAAATAAATACAAAAATAAATAAATGAACATTTAGGAATCAACACTGGGATTTAAATCCAAATTAAAATTCCAAAAAACTGCTATGACTTTCATCATATAAAGTTTTTAACAGCCTTCTGATATCCCAAGTAGTCAGCGAAAAATAAATTTTCTCCAACAAACAAACATACAAACTAACAAACAACGGGTGAATAGGCATCTCCGTTGATAGAGAATAATTTATATAAATAAAACTGGAACAGAGTTAAGTCTTGCGAATAAGTCAATCAGTCATCGACATTTTTCCAACCTTAAATGGAATTACTACCTTTCAATTGTCATTTTCATAATTTGTTGATTTATTCACCCGCAAGAAAAATACAAACAAGGAAAAAATGCGCGAAGTCTCTTCGGCGCAATCGAGTTTTATGTACACCGTATAATGCTGTATGACTCTTAGTCACGGCCCATAAAACTATCGGCCGCGGCCCATGAAACTTTCAGCCATAGGACGGTGGTGGCCTGTGTTGTGCACGCACGGTCGTGGCTAACTTTAAACTTGAATAAAATAAAAAATGCTGGGGCTAGAGGGCCGCAAACTTGGTATGTTTGATGACTGGAGGGTGGATGATCAACATACCAACTTGCAGCCCTCTAGCCTCAGTAGTTTTTAAGAAATGAGGGCGGGCAGACAGACAAAAAAACCATCTCAATAGTTTTCGTTTCCAGAAATCTAAAAATGAAACTGATCTCCTCATGAAACAACGAGTCAGCAACAACCATCACGGTCTCACTTAATCACTGATTGAAATGAAAAGCATATCTTGAGCACATTGTCTGAAGGAGTTCTGTTCCTTTCCAAGACTTTTCAACTGATGTCTCAAGTAGATTTAAGCTAGAATATCAATGATCATATCAGGATATCACAGACAACTCCATTTAGATTCACCTTCCCATTTACGTCAGCTCTCTCTCTCTCTCTCTCTCTCTCTCTCTCTCTCTCTCTCTCTCTCTCTCTCTCTCTCTCTCTCTCTAGAGAAAGGAACCAGGAAAACAACTGGAAGAATAAGAGCGTCATCAACAATAACCTCATTTTTTTATTATAATAAATAAGGTTCCTTTTCTTTCTATAGATTCGTCCTCAACGTTCGTATAAAAGAAAATGAATTAGCCCACTTTTTATTAGCAACTCGAGCACATAGCTCTTTTCGTACTGAAATTTCTCTTTTCTTATGATCACGTTATGCGTTCAAAAGTAGGGATACGTTACTCGTAAGCATTCTTTTGTTATTATTTATTTTTTGCGAAATGGGTTACTGTGGATGCGATAGTTCACGTATTGAATAATGAATATTATCAGGAGAATTATATCATCACAGCAACGAAATAATGATACTTATTTTTCCCGGATATTATTATTTTATATTATTATTATTACGAATGTGCACATATTGATTAGGTACAAGATAAAATGACAGGTAAATTGGTTAAGAAGCTCATAGAAAACAGACTGCTCCCCCCACCCCCACCAAAAGAAAAGCAAAAAGCATAGAAATAGCGCAAAATTGAAATCAACAAAATAAATTATTAAATATACATCGACCGCAACACTCCCTACCAAACTCAATTCGGGTATTTTTTGTGAGGAGACGAGAAGACTTTGGGTTGTGGCCAATGTGGCATAAAAAAGAAAGAAAGAAAGACATATATATATATATATATATATATATATATATATATATATATATATATATATATATATATATATGTGTGGTGTGTGTGTGTGTGTGTGTGTGTGTGTGTGTGTTTCTTTCTTTCCAGAAATCAAAATATTATATATATATATATATATATATATATGTGTGTTGTGTGTGTGTGTGTGTGGTCTTCTTTCTTTCTTTCTTTTTTATGCCACATTGGCAACAAACCCAAAGTCTTCTCGTCTCCTCACAAAAAATACCCAAATTGAGTTTGGTAGGGAGTGCGGTCGATGTATATTTAATACTTTATTTTGTTGATTTAAATTTTGCGCTATTTCTATGCTTTTTGCTTTTCTTTTGGTGGGGGTGAGGGGAGCAGTCTGTTTTTTATGAGCTTCTTAACCAATTTACCTGTCATATAATATATATATATATATATATATATAGATATATATATATATATATATAGATATATATATATAAATATATATATATATATATATATATATATATATATATATATATATATATATATATATATATTAACGCAAGGGAGGATCCTTGAATTCTTCTTGAAATAAAAGTTTGAGAAGGTAAAAGTAAAGGAAATATTCCTTAATGGAACTCACAATAATATTCGGTTACAAAAGATATAACAATTCCGTAAGATACTGATGATGTCTTGAATTTACAAGGAATTGTAAAAGGAAAAGGAAACCAGTTACCATTCATTTTAGAACCTGTTTATATGATTCTCTTATGCGATACATATTTGTATTCATGCTAAAAGAGTAATGTTTGAGTGTAACGTGAAGCAAAATAACATCAATTACGCAGAATCTATACTGTTTTTCTTTTATCAATCACAACTGATCGTTGAGCGGATTCATGGCCTAGCATCGCTTTATCAAAAACGTATTGCTGTCACTATATTTATGAGCTGACGCTTCATTTTTTTATTTCACCAAAAAAGAGCCGCATCACCTACGTATACATTTTTAATAATTTTCATGGTCAGCAATCACAGAAATACCAATGATTAAAAACGACAAAGTTCCCAGGAGACTAACGAGTGAGGCAACAAACGTAATTGGTTGAGGTAAAAAGAAAAAAAACTAATGAAAAAATTATAACTCACAGTGGCGCAATGAAACTGGGAGAAAGAGGTCTCACAGATATTCAGCAAACGTGTAAGAAGTTTAAAAATAAGCGATTTAATTTAGGGGAGTTAAAAGCATTAGAAATAGTGAATTCTCAAAGGATTAAAAATTATCCTTACAACCAAATGACGGGGGTCAAACAATAAGGAAATAGGCCTGAAGTCACCCAAAGTGAATTGAAATCTAATCCTCTCATTACAGCACAAGGCTTCTAAATTAATGCACAGGATCCACATAGTAATGCTCAAATGCAATCTGAATAAACTTCACCTTTGGCATAAAGGCTCTTAGTCAAGACGGAAGTAGACAGACAGACAGACAGACAGACAGACAGACAGACAAAATCCACAGACATAACCTCAAAATAAGAAATCGTAGACAATAATGAATGATGACTAAATAATTATACAGCTTTCACCTTTCATACACTCCGATTAAGGAAGCCAAAAATTAACTAAGATAAAAAGAAGTGGTTCCTCCTCCCCTCTCCCTCACCTACCCTCCTCCATCCCCCTCCCTTCGTTTTTCCTTCCCCCTCCTACTTCCATCCCCAAGTTAGAATATGTGAGGGGGAGGATGAACCAACTTCGTTTTATAGTAATGTAGTGTGGATATTATATCCAAATGACAGTATGAATCTTTGTTGGCTTAGTAAACACGACCATGAACAATTAAAAGAGTGAAATGCGGAGTCGCATGGTAGAAGGCGTATGAGTGTTCTGAAATGGTTTGGTTAAAAGGAAAGAATAGAGGAATTCTGGGAAACCAACCCTGTACATTAGGAGGTGTAAATGAAAGGAGAAGAACACCTAGAAGCAAGGTAAAGGTATTGGAGAAAGGAATTCTTATCCAGGGAGAGCGAAAATGCGTGAAAGACTGAAGTAAAGACTCACAGTGTGTAAGATTATGGCGATATCACACATTGGTGATTCAAGGGTGCACAGGTCATAATGGCTGGTTTTAGTGATCATCGCCATCAATCGGTGCCTGGGGCCACGAGAAAAGAAAAAAAAAACTATCAGCGGCTCAGTCACACATTTGCGAATCGAGGATGCACGATGCATAACTAACGAAAATTTGCTAATTACGACATCATTACGACGTTACTCTGTCTCCATGTTTGGCACTATGCACCAAGTGATGACGACCGTTTAAATGAATAGCGAATGTCACAATTGCAAGGTATGATTTGTGGAACTTAATTACACAAATGGCGACGCCATTGCGTCAGTGTTGCGTATTGAGCAATGACAGGTCGACAAATGACAGTTGGCAAACCCAACTGCGTATGTGTTGGCTGGTGTCACGGATTCGCCATCACTTGGTGCACTTCGTCTAACTTGGCGACGCAGTAAAGATTCATGGCGATTTGTTCGTAACTGGATCGCAACTTGCGTGGCCTTTAATCACCACTGTGTAATTGGGCCATAAGACACACTGCTGATGATCAAGTTGATTAGTTGTTTGAAATGGTTTTGCTGTATAAAGTATCTGATGATGCCTTTCATCCTTGATTCATCAGTTAAAATTTGAATGTAGCAGTCATTACTCTCTCTCTCTCTCTCCTCTCTCTCTCTCTCTCTCTCTCTTTTGGGGCAGGACACTGTTAGGGGAAATTTTTTCGTTTCCCTTAATAGCGAGTATGCATGTGTACATGTGTGCGTTTGTTCAAAACCACTAGCAATTCTCTTTTCTCTATTTCACAGTGCGCCCTCTGTCAGTGGAAATCGTGGGCACAAGTGTATCGTCTCCCCTGTCGAGTGGGAGAGCCGTCGAGCTGGTTTGCCGGGCTGTCGGTTCTCGACCC
>NC_087200.1:71983535-71993535 GCF_015104395.2 Macrobrachium nipponense
TCAAAGATCTCTCTCTCTCTCTCTCTCTCTCTCTCTCTCTCTCTCTCTCTCTCTCCTGGGAATCTTTGAAAAGACCATATTGCAATCTTTTGTGCGCCTGGTCGTCTATCTCGCAGAGAATCAGACCGGTTATTTGAAACATTCGGAATGATATATGGGAGTCAGTATTGACAGCCGTGATGAATATGAGTTGGCTTTGTGCTACCCGCGCTAATATTGAGCTCTCGTTGACATTTACAGAATAGATGAGTTAAACATGACGGATATTGTCTTTCTCCTGGGATTTGTAATTACAAGTACTACTATTATCATTTTAACCCCGTTCACATACTAAGAGAAAAGATTAAATGGCCGTTAAGTTCTAATGCAGGATTCCTTATAGTTCCTTAATCATGCAGGTATTTACTCTACAGTTCACTCATATTTAAAAAGGTAGAATTCATGTAGAAAACTATTTAAATTTTTTAACATATAATATGATACTCAGGACCGGAATATAAAAAAAATAAAAATATTGTTTTTCTTGAGACTCATCGATGTCTTTCTTTCATTCAAATTTACCGACTTTATTACGCTACAGTCTCTTGAGAGAAAGGCCACACACACACACACAGAATTTCATGGTCCGCTATATTTTCTCTCTTAACAGTGGTATGGGATTTAACAGTTAACCTTTAGTAACAAATGTTCTCATTTTCCTTCAACCGACAAAACCTGTATGTCAAGAGAAAGAAAGAGTCTGACATCAAGTCAGTGTCCTGGTTTATCCATAAAGATAAGATTACATCATAACCATCCATGATAAAAGCGCTGCCCTTAACGACGACGAGCAGCAAGAACTCAAGTTAAGCAACATTGCAAGAACCTCCCACGTCATTTCTTAACAGACGACAGACACATACCTGAGACATACGAAGGCGTCTTTCGATGTGATATGTGAGCCTCGGCGGATGTGGATAATCTGACGAGTTAGGAATCCACGTCCAGGACTGACGTCAGTAATATCCAGGGGCCATAAGAGGCTGAAGTTGGAACATTAATCTACAAGTAGGTTGCGTGTGCTGTTGCCGAGTCAAGGGAGTTGCACAGGGACGATAATGGCAAGTTTTGAGGTGCCGCGGTGCGAAGATTGTACAATAAACCTTTTAAATACGTATTGAGCAACGTTTCCGTGTTCCTCTCTCTCGCGCTACAAAAAATTATATACATATTCATTATACACACACACAGATATATGTATGTGTATGCTATGTATGTATGTATGTATATATAATATATTATATATATATATTATATTTAATATATACATATAACATAATTATATACATATATATAGAATATATAATTAAATATATACATATATACTATATACATATATGTATATATATATATATACATATATATATATATATATATAATATATATATATATATATATATATATATAGAAAGGATTTATGCCTTTACATTTTTGGAAATGAAGACATGCCTTGTGGTATGGGTGTAAGAATACTACCACAGTAGGTTCTGCAGGTCGTAAAAGGCGACTAAAAGGACAGCACCTGGTCGTCTTACTTTTTAGTAAAAGTCTCGGCCTACCGCCAATAACTGTGGAAACTGCTACCTTGCAGTCTTACTTTCTAGTAAAGGGCTAGGCCCACTGCCAATAACTGCGGAAACTATTGCCTTGCAGGTGGACTTTTTAGTCAAAGGCTAGGCCCACCGCCAATAACTGTGGTTGATGACAGCGAGGGCATGCAATCGTAAAACACCTTTGCCAAACAATAAACCATGACTGATGTTTTAAGGAATATGAGTGTGGCTAGGGCGTCCCCAGTAAGCAACGCGCGTCAGAATCCCCCTCCTGGCATGATAAATGGGCGAGGGATATCGAAGGGTTCAAGACAGGGCGAAAGAAGTTAGTGAAAGAGTGGAAGATAAGAGCAGGTACGTGGAACGTAGGTACTCTAACAGGTAAACTGAGGGAGATAGTAGATGTGATGGAGAGGAGGAGGATAGATTTTTTGTGTGCAGGAGACTAGGTGGAAAGGGAGTGTAACCAGAGAGATAGAAAATGGGTATAAGCTGTATTACAGTGGGTCACGAGAAGGAAGAAATGGAGTTGGAATTATAGTAAGTAATAACTGGAAGGAAAAAGTGATACAAGTAAAGAGAGTAAATGATAGGCTTTTAAAGATGCCATTAATAATAGGGGACAAGGTACTAAATATAATATAAGCATACCCTCCTCAGATGGATTGCCAAGAGCAAGAGAAAGAATTATTTAGACAATAGTTTGAGGTTGCCATTAGAACAGTGAAAGTGGAGGAGAAACTAATAACATGATATGAATGGCAGGGTGGGAAAGAGAAGAGATGGGTATGAGGAGGTACACGGAGGCCATGGGTTTAGCACAAGAAATGAAGATGGGGATTATTTATTGGAGATGACTCAGAGTTTTGAACTGGCCTGTATGGCCTGGATGAACACATGGTTTCAGAAGTTAGATAAGTACTTGATAAGTTATGAAAGTGGAGGAGTGCAGAGCTAAATAGATTACATCCTTATTAGAGGAGCCAGCAAAAGCAATGTGACAAACTGCAAGTGATCTTGGGAGAAGCATGTGTTAAACAGCATAGGGTGGTGGTGATGGATTTTAAAATGAGAGGCAGGAAACTCAAGAAAGAGAAAGAGAAGATCTATAATTAAGATTTGGGACCTTAAAGGAGGAAAAGTGGAGCAATTTAGGAGGACTATGAGAGAGAGACATCTGGAAAGGGGGTACACAGAATTTGGACAGGGTAATAGAGTGGAAAATATCTGGGTAGACATGAGAGAAATATGTGTGGGGGAAGCAGAGGAACTGGCGGGAAGAACCGGCGTATATGGAGTGTCAAGTGGAGAAAAGTGGTGGTGGAATGGATAGGTGCAAGAATCAATTAAAAAGACAATCAAAAGCATTTAATCACTGGTGAGTAAGGCATGCACAGGGTGCAGAAGAAAAGTACAGAGAAGAGGAAAGAGAGGCGAGGAGGAGGGTAGGTATGGCTATGGGAAGGGCAGCAGAGCAGTTGAATGAAAGACTAGGAACAATAGAAGAAGAAAAGAATATCTATAAGATTTCAAACTTGAGGAAAATGCAGAGACAGGATGTGGGTAGATTGGATGTCATCAAGGATAGTGATGGAAATATACTGTATAGGGAGGAAGACATTAAGAAGAGATGGCGAGAGTATTTTGAACAACTGTTAAATACTGAAAATGAGAGAGAAGAGATGGGGGAAGCACATAGGATAGAGGGACCAGTGAGGGAGATACAGGATACAGAAGTGAAGAGAGCCTTAAGGAAAATGAAGAATGGTAAATCACCAGGTCCTTCGGAGTTCCAAGTTGAAATGCTTAAATTACTAGGTGCAGAGGGGAGAAATAGATGCTGGATTTATTAAAAGCTATATTGGAAGAGGAAGAAATACCAAGGGATTAGGAGGAGAGCCTAATGGTATATATATACAAACAGAAGGGAGATTAAACCAACAGAGCATGGATTGAAAGTTTTAGAGAGAGTACTGGATGAGTGATTAAGAGAGATCGGAAAACAGCAGTATGGATTCATGAGAGGAAGAGGGACAGTGGACGCCAACGTGATATTAAGACAGCTACAGGAAAAGAGGCTTAGAGGGAAACCAGGAGCTATATTGGGCATTCACAGACCTAGAAAATGTATTCAATAGAATCCCAAGAGAAGTGATGTTTGGTGTTTAAGGAAAAGGGAAGTCCCAGAAAGTTGGTTAGGCTGGTCGAGCTGATATATAAAAGAACTCGCACAAAAGTGATAACAGCAGCTGGGGAAACAGAAAACTTTGAAGTTAGTGTGGGATTACACCAGGGGTCAGCATTAAGCCCACTTTTGTTTGTGCTGGTCATGGATGTGTTGAATGAAGTGATCAGCAATGAAGAACTGTGGGAATTGTACGCCGATGACTTAGTGATTACTGCTGAAAATGAGGAGGACCTACAGAGAAGGCTTGGAGATTGGCAGGAATCTTTAGAGGGGGTTGCTTAAAGGTGAATGTAAATAAAACAGAGGTTTTGCTGAGCAGTAGGGAAGATAGAGACAGAATAGTAATACAAGAAAGAAGAGGCTCAATTATAAAACAGGCAGAAAAGTTTAAGTACTTAGGATCTACTTTAATCCAAGAGGGACGATGTGAAGCTGAAGTTGACAGTAGGATAAGAGGTGAATGGGGGAAGAGGAGAGAAGTAGCAGGAGTGGCATGTGATAAGAAAATGCCAATCAAGCTAAATGTCAAGATATATAACACAGTGATAAGACCAGGTTTAATGTATGGAGCAGAAACATGGGCTCAAAGAAAAAAAGGGGAAGTAAAGCTTGAGAGAACAGAGATGAGACTGCTAAGGAGGATTATGGGAATATCGTTGCTTGAGAGATTGGAAAATTATGAAATAAGAAGAAGGGCAGGCTTAGTAAAGATTACAGAGGTGATAAGAGAGTCACGATTGAGATGGTATGAGCATATGTCAAGTTAAATACATCTTAGTTTTACCAGACCACTGAGCTGATTAACAGCTCTCTTAGGGCTGGCCCGAAGGATTAGATATTTTTACAGGGCTAGAAACCAACTGGTCACCTAGCAACGGGACCTACAGCTTATTGTGGGATCCGAACTACATTATATTGGGAATGAATTTCTATCACCAGAAATGCATTCCTCTGATTCCACATTAGCCACGCCGAGAATCAAACTTCGGACCACCATATTGGTAGCTAAGCGTGAAAATCACTCGTTCAACGAAGAACTAAGGGCATATGTTAAGGATGCATGACGAGGAGGGAGTGAAGAGGGCTTGGGAGGAACCTGTTAGAGGAAGAAGATCAAGAAGGAGACAGAGAATTAGATGGAGAGACAAAATGAAGGAATATATGGAAAGAAGAGGTTTGGTGGAGGATGATGCCTTTGACAGAAGGCAGTGTAGGTGGCGCATCAGGCAACCGATCCCTTAATGTAGGGACAACGGTGGGAAAGAAATTTGATTTTGAATCGACAAGAAGTAAAAAAAAAACCTGATGATTATATGAACAAAGTTATAGCCACAAAGGAAAATTGAAACACTGGAGATGCTAAGTACTTTCCTCTTATTACCAAGACATGTTCACAGCAACTAAAGATATACAGAAGCAAGGGCCTATATAAATGTTTGGTACAAGTCATAAGGGAATACAAAAAGGTTGGAAGGTCACAGAACAGTGAACAGACTAAAATCTAAATCTCCTTATTGGTAATCCTTTTTATTCTATCTTTCAATTCCTTCTGGAATAATATGTTTTATGACCGGGTCAAAAGAAAATAATCCTTGACTTACATTGAAATTATTCTCCCAGGTTAACTGAATCAATATATATATATATATATATATATATATATATATATAATAATATATATACACACACACACACACACACACACACACACACACATATATATATATATATATATATATATAGATATATATAGATATATTATAATAAATATATGTATGCGCACATTCAAGGTGTTGTGTGTTTTTTTATATACAAATGATTATAATACTGGCCGAAACACTTAACAACGAATAGGGGACAGCGAGACGAATAAAACTGTCAAACTGTCAACACCACCATTAACTCGAGGTTATCTCGTGAGGCCCCTTTCATATCAAAAGGCTTTGATCACATGCCTTGAGCTTCCGTTTAATCACGCAAGAAAAGGACCTTTCATTTTCGAGTGACACCGTCCTCTGAGTTGTGAAGAAGCTTTTCCACATTTTTATTCTATCAATTCATGAAGTTTACTCCCTCCCTCCCCCCCTTGAGTGAGCTCGTATCTAAAAAGGACATTGACTCGTTTTTAGAACTTATAAGAAGAATCGTTCGCCCGAGGCTGAAAAGGGATCTGAGAAGCCAATGAATGAGTAATAAGGTCTCACTCATTTCAGTGGATGAGGTCACGTCTCTACCCTTCAAGGTAAGAAAAAAGGGGTGATAAAATTCTATACTTTCTAAATATTAGTTCAACTGATGAAGCGTCAAGGAGAAGGCTGTTTGATGAACGCTAACCATTCATAACTAACGCCAACGTCTTTCAATATTTGCCGAAGTTAAAATCGGCCAATGTAAACTCACGGTGGTAATAAGTCGTGACTACTTCGTTCCTCTCTCAAAAGTGTAGGCCGTTTTGTGAATCATGTTTACTTCGGTTTCTTTTGAGACTTTTTTATATGTTTTCCTTCAGATTGATGGGGTTTCAGTTTATTGGATTTCTTGCGCTCTTAATTGCACTCGTAAGACAGATGTTTGATGATGAGCATAAAAACTATATGCATATGCATCCTGCACAGAAGTTCCTCGCTGGACGAGTGGTTTTAGCGCTCGGCTGCCAATCCGGTGGTCCGAAGTTCGATTCCCGGCTTGACCAACGCAGAATCAGAGGAATTTATTTCTGGTGATAGAAATTAATTTCTCGATGTGGTGTGGTTCGGATCCCAAAATAAGCTGCAGGTCCCGCTGCTAGGTGACCAATTGGTTCCTAGCCACGTAAAAATATCTAATCCTTCGGGCCAACCTTAGGGGTGCTGTTAATCAGCTCAGTGGTCTGGTAAAACTAATATATACTTAGTTGTGAAAGAAGTAGCCTACTATTTCTATTTAAATACCTAAATTAAATTTATACATAAAATTCACTTGCATTTCGCCTGCATTTGCCGAGCTATGCTTGTTTTTTTTTTTAAACTAACATATTATATATATATATATATATATATATATATAATATATATATATATATATATATATATATATATAATAATATTATATATATGTATATATATATATATATATACACCTATATATACATATATATATATTATATATATATATATATATATATATATATAGATACATATATATGTATATATTATATATATATATATATATACTATATAAATATTAAATAGGTTATTTATTTATTTATTTATTTTTATTTATTTAGTTATTTATTTTTTCTACTTATTTTATTTAATTTAATTTTTTATTTTTTTTATTTTTATTTTTATTAGTAAAGACGAAAGCGCTTGGATTTCTGCCTATCATTTTCCTGTGGTATTCGCTATATATATATATATATATATATATATATATATATATATATATATATATATATATATATATATATATACACATACATACATATATATATATACATATATATATATATATATATATATATATATATATATATATACTTCTATTTCACACCGCACAATCACAAATCCGCGCTCATCGTTCCTTTGCCCAAACCCCCAAACCTTCAATGGGGGGTCCGTTTTCCCAAAGCGACTTTTCTTCGGGCGCTCGAAGTGGAAATCTACAAGCCATAATTACCCGAAAGACGACGGGCTCTTTCTCCTGATAAACACCGTCCCGGGCGGTGAACAATTCCAGAGGAATCGCAGACGATCGTTCTGGAACAAGACATTGCTTCCTTCCTCTCTCCATGGCTTCCTGCCCACCCACCAAATATACGGCAATGCCCTCGTTTCTCTGTCCTGGATAGTGTGTGTGTGTGTGTGTGTGTGTGTGTGTGTGTGTGTGTGTGTGGTCCCGAGGATTCCGAGAAAGTCTGTATTCTTCATCAGTGATTTCTTCCTTTATGGCTCTCGAGGAGCATTGCGGCACCAGTGAGCTGTGTAGTTGAAGGTGATCTCATCGAACAGTTGATTTCCTGGTGCTGTAACGCCAGATAAAATGTAGCTGACCAATCAATCGTTTATTCACTTCTACGGAAAAATGATTTTCACGTCTATAATTCACTACTACGCGTAACATGTTTGATATTGTCCCTTATTTCGTTTTGTTCCATCGTTTTCTCAGTCATATCCTAATAAATCTTTGTCGATTAAAAAAATATATATAGATTTCCTTGCCTTACCTACCGTTCTTTCATTAAACATGTCCTTTAAATATGATTAAATTCCTATTACACTGTTATCAGTATGTTTCCCTTTTTTATGAATAATTTTTCTTTGGTCGACCAAACAATATCACTTTTTTTCGTTTCCAATAACATTAAAACATATCTTTCGATTCCGCCACCAATATGATATGACAGCCATATTAATTATCTTTGAAAAATGATGTGAAAACTGAAAAAGCGATTGCAACGTTAGGTCCGAGTCCTCTGCTGTCAATCAAATGCATATTTCATCATAGCTCAACACTGTTTAAAGGCAATAACTATTACTGCCACTTTATTCTTCTCTCTACTTTAAGTATAGTCGCGGCCAAAAGTCTGAATGTATTATCGCTCCCTGGTAACCTAACGGTCATCAGTGGGTCATTCAGAAACGCTGCCCATTGCTGTCGATCGGTAGTTTCGACTGCAGACCACCGGAATTTGAACGTCAACGTAATTATTGCAGTCTTCTTCTTCCCAGCTTTAACCCATTTTTATATGGGGTCATAGTTCCTTGTTGGACGAGTGGTTTCCGTGCTTGGCTGTCAATCCGGTGGTCTGAAGTTCGATTCTCGGCTCAGCCAACTTGGAATCAGAGGAATTTATTTCTGGTGATATAAATATATTTCTCGATACAATGTGGTTCGGATCCCACAACAGGCTGTAGGTTCCGTTGCTACGTGACCAATTGGTTTTAGCCACGTAAAAATATCTAATCCTTCGGGCCAGCCCTTCGGAGAGCTGTTAATCAGCTCAGTGGTCTGGTAAAACTAAGATACACTTAACTTTTTATATGGGGTCGCCGTTGTGAATGAGTCGTCTCCATCGATTTCTGTCTTGTGTAGTCTGTGTGAATGCTGTATCATCATCTCCAAACAGTAGATGGATATTTTGTGTGGTCTGGTCCAGCAAAAGACAATAAACGCAATGATCATTATCTGTTGTTCAAAATATCTCAAACTGATCTCTAGTGCAACCTGATGAGGAGCTTACCATATTTTACATATGCTAAATACTAACAAGGCGTGATCCGACCTCCAGCTTACTCGGGGCGCGTGCTAAAATAAACGGTCAAATAGAGCATTGTTACGCAAACGAAAATTACAATAAATACGCTATATCTCATTAGAAATAATTGTTCTGTGCTGTTTAACATATCCACTATTTATGTCTTACATTTTCTTTGTAATAAATAACTCATAAAATCCTTTCCTAAAATTCTTGTATCTTTAACTTAATGCAAAACACCTTTTTAGGCTTTTCCATAGACACCTCCTACCCCAAACAAGAACAACAACTAACTCCCCAAGCAAGCGAAAATAGTTCAAAACTAATGAATGAAACTATGCCAATCACATGGTTATGTTCTGGTATACATATTCGAAACAACGTTCGAATATGTATACCAAAAAATTTATTGTATTTATGATATATATCATCGCTGGGACCAAAACTAATGAAACACAATAAGATTATGAAGACAATTATTCATGTCGGAGAAAACCGCTCCCGTTAGAAGCATCTCTGCTATAAATCTGAAATTTACTTCGAGGCTATTTCCGTGTACGAAGATGAATCTCATTATGATAATTTAATTCCTATGACTGCATCAAATAATCACGTTAGGGATATGTAAATGAGAGTAACTAATCAAATTCCCTTTCCTTTAACAGCTGGAAGCACAGTATTTTATGGCTGATTTAACGAATGTGTCTGAAAAAAGGATACGAGGATAATACACAGGGGATAATTAATGTCCAGAATATTATTATCATTAGTATTATCAGCCTGTTGGCGGGTGCTACGAGCGCTGGAACCCGGCGCTGCTGTGTCCCCTTACTCTACTGATCCTGCCCCGCTCGCACCCGGGGCGGGCAAACAGGTTTATAGAGGGAGGGTGGATATCTCCCCTACCCTCCCATTCCCCTAAATACCCGGCCCCATCCCCCCGGGCAGACAAACGGGTTTGCAGGGGGTGAGTGGCTGTGTCAT
>NC_087200.1:72003535-72011035 GCF_015104395.2 Macrobrachium nipponense
AAATGTTCCTTAATTGATTTTTAAGGATGGACGTTGAAATCGTTGGCCGTGTTCTTATGAGACTGCCTGCTTCAGTGAAACAGCATGAAAATAAAATCTAATACTTATCTTTTCCAGAGAAACCATGTGTACGTACACACACACACACACACACACACACACACACACTCGCATATATACTATATATCTGTGAACCATATAAGTCACAACTAGCCATACAACATATTCTTGAGTGAAATCAACGGAAATGTTCAATTCATTTCCAGATAAACCTGAAGTGCAGCTAGCACTTGGACGAGCCCTGGACCCCAAAGAAATCAAAGAAGGCGACGACGTCTATTTCGAATGCACCATTCATGCTAATCCAGTTGTTCACAGAGTGGCCTGGTACCACAATGTAAGTATGCCACTTGAAACTCACAAATTTCAGTGTTTGTACATAATATACTGTATATTTATGCCTAATATTCATGTATATTATTATTTTCCTGTAAGAGTATTCCAGTTAATTACTTAATGGTCATTCTAATGTAACCTAATTCATGGTACCTACTGTGTTTTTAATACAATTCCACGGTAACGTAAAGTTACTCATTTAAATTACAGTTTTCTACCAAGACCAGAAACCCTAATCAAAGAAAACGTACTTGAGGGGATATCCCAAGAAATTTATGAAATGGCATACTACTTTCTGATAATAAACTAAAATATAGAATTAACCAGTCGGTTCTACCAATGGATGTTATAGCTAAATGGTATAATGGTTGAAAAACTGAATTATTATTATTATTATTATTATTATTATTATTATTATTATTATTATTATTATTACTATTATTATTATCTCGGAAGGAGACCCTCTCGTAGACATGTTTTTTGTTAAAAATAACTGCTGCTTCCGCACTATTATCTTATCAGCACTATTTTAATCTTATAAAGAGTCTCTATCTTTCTGATGACGGCTTTCTCGTTGTTGCTTAGACTGGCGAGCAACGCACCAAAGGGCATGGTAAAATTCGGTTTTGAGTCATTTGATTTATTATTGCTTATACAATTCTCTCTCTCTCTCTCTCTCTCTCTCTCTCTCTCTAACGCGACGTTTCCTCCTGATCGACAGGACATTATCAAGCGATAACTGCTGAGGGACTGAATTCCAGTGGTTGTTTGTTTGTGTTGTTTTTGATTTAGCTGACCTTGTGTCAGCACGGGCTCTGCTACAGAGCAGCCCGTAAAAAATTCCAGTGGCGAGTCTTCTCCTTATATCGTGGTGTTGCGAGCTCTCCAGTACGGTCAGAGCACTTCTCCGGAAGGTCGAGTTTTTATTGTTTCCCGGGAAGGTGACTCATACGGCGGGGGCGTTGACTAGTCTTGCAGACCTTCTCAGGTAGGGTGGGGGTATCACCGGGAGCCTCTTGATTGGCTTCTACCTGCGTGACGTCACCTGGTATTGTTCTCATGTCCGGTGTTCGTTCCATGCGCGCTGGTACTTTCGTTAGGGGAGAGGGTGTGGTCCTCCTCACACACGTCGGTATCAGGAACGCTTCTTGGGTGGTATTGAGGGGAGGCTTTCTTCGAGGATGAGCAGCGCTTCTAGGAGACGCAGACGTCGTGGGTCAGGTGCTCTCCCGATGATCTTAGTATTCCTGACGATGTCGTCTCTCGTGATGTTTCTGCGGTGTACTGCAAGGGCGTGCTGCCTAATGGCGCCCTCCTGGGTCGTGGCAGGAAATCCGTTTTTGACAGGCGCATCGTCGTCATGCCGATGTAAATCCCAGGGCATCCTTGGGCGGGGCATACGTATCGGTAGACGACGTTGGACTGCTTCAGGGGGTCTCCTGCCGGTGGGGAGGGGTTGTTCTTCATCAGGAGGTCTTTCGTACGCCGATTCTTGTAGTAAATAATGAGGGACACTCTCTTTCCTTCCTCCATGGGGCGGACGTGTTCCTTCTATTTATTTTCTTCAAAGGGGGCAATGCTGCTTCTTCTTCCTTGTATTGGTGGTGCATGAAGGCTTTATAGAAAAGTTTGATATCCGGGGGCCGGGGGCGGAATGTTCCTTCTCTCTTCCTCCGTCATGTACCACTTGTCAAGGGCGGCTCGAGTTTCTCGGTTTACGAGTTTTGTTCGAGTACCCATTGTTAATTAGCATCTGGGATGCTCGGTCGAGTTCGAGGTGTGTGTCCTGCCACGTCGAACAGTGCGAGAGGGCCCTCCTGACGAAGGCCCTGACGGTGGTGGTCTTGAACCGCGCAGGACACTCGCTATCACCATTCAGACAAAGTCCGAGGTTCGTAGCTTTGGTGTAAACGGTCGTCGCCAACTTCTGATTCGTCTTCGTGACAAGGACGTCGAGGAAGGGAGCCGATCGTTGCTGCTGTACTCGACAGTGAAGTTGAGTGCGCTGTTCTGCAGGAACTGCTGCCGAAGGGCTTCTACCTCATCCTCGCAGTCGGCTTGCACGAAGATGTCATCGAATGTAGCGTGCGTATGTGCGGGGACATCTGTGTTGCGAGAAGACCCTTTCTTCCACTTCTCCCATGTAGAAGTTAGCGAAGAGGACTCCTAAGGGGGACCCCATCGCTACGCCGTCCTTCTGGCGGTACATCTGTCCTCGGCGGGTGGTGAAAGGGCTCTCTTCGTACAGATATCCAGCAGGGTTCTTAAGGAGTCTTCTGGGATGTTAGGGGGTCTCATATCGGGGGATTCCTATATACCCGCTCCATGATGATCCCTATTGTCCTCGTCGACTGGGACGTTGGTGAATAGGGACTCAACGTCTAAGGACGCCATGGTTTCCCGCACCGGGGGAGTCGCGGATCTTCTCCAAAAATTCCACCGATGAGGTGAGGCAGTACCTGGAGGGGATATAGGGGGTTCAGAATTTTATTAAGGCGTTTGGCCAGAGCGTAGTCGGGGTCGGGGCGGGTGTTTGGGTACAGAAGGAAAGTCCTGTAATAAGGGGAACAGAGAAACTTCTATACAAAATAAACGCGCCTGAAATAGCCATTACTTTCAATAAAACCTGTATTATTATGATTATTATTATTATTATTATTATGATCACTGCTGTTTTCTCCCATATGAGAATTACTAAGATTATCCTGTCATTATTACAAGGGTGAACTGCTGGAAGCCAACAAAAGCGCCGGCTTGCTGATCTCGGAGAACAGTCTCGTCCTCCAAAAGGTGAAGAGAAAGAGAGCCGGCGACTACACGTGTGCCGCTCATAACTTGGAAGGACAGGGGCTCAGCAATTCTGTCAAGCTTAATATTATGTGTGAGTTACGCAGCGTAATGTAGGCTCCTGTCTAGGGAGTACTTTTTTACCTTTTGAAAGTTGTCAACTCATTTTTTTTATGTGGAAGTGTGGTGCAAGTATGTAAGTACAAGTACGTTTAACCAGTACAGTGTATATGATGATACGTCTGTATACACAAAATATGTATAGTGTAAGTAAATACCTTTATATTTAGGTTATTTGAGTAGGTACTTACATACATTGGTCTAATTAAAGTATAAGATTGAGTTCTGAAGAAGTTTTAGTCTTATACAGTATGTAGGGATGTACTAATATCCAATTCTTCTGTATATGGTTACGCTCAAAATTCTATTATTTAATCATCTCTATGACAGATACTGCGAGTTTTAACAATGATTATTACAGAGCGAATGTTTTTTTTTTTTTTTTTTCATGGAAAATGGAAACATAATTTTGGTAACAAAAATGCGTACATAGAAATAGATGACAAAAAAATAATGGAAATTTACAAAGAATGAACACAGTTACAGCTATTTTTTCATTTCTGTGGTGCAGTGACCTAGAAGGAAACGATAGGCTTCGTATATAATTTTTGAAATAGAGGAAGGAAGAACTTCACAAAGGTATTGTACATGAACAGCTAAACAAGGCAAAGCTGAATCAAAACTAGAATAAAATCAAACACGGATTTTGAAGATCGCAAGAAAAATAAAAAAAAGGAAAAGTAAAAACAAAATTGAGAGAGAACCTAGCATGAGTTGAGAGGCAGCCTAGCAACAGGAATATTAAGGACGAAAAATCGGTGTTTTCTTGAGATAGGGTTGAGAGGGCAAAGAGGTTCCTTTATCTTTTTCCAGAAGGGGAAAAATAAGGAAGATGGTAACTTTTAAATGGGGCAAACAACTTGGCTTTTGTTAGTAGCAGTGTTTTGAAAGGTGGTCTTGTTTTTTAAGCGTTACACAAAATGTATTTTCTGAAAAAGAACAAAACTTGGAATAACTGCAAACCCCGTTGGTAAATAATGGAGAAAAGTAGAGAAACGTTTTACTAAAGGTAACCTTGAACATATTTTTCAAATATGTTCCTGCTGGTGTAAAATGCCGTCTAAAATGACGGTAATAAGAGGATGGGACTTATGGTCCTGAAATAAAATTGTAGCATGAAGTCCTGAAGCTCAGATCAAGGTACCCTCATAGGAGCCAGTGTGAAAGAGGCTTACTAGGGCTGAACGACGGCGTGTCTAGACACGAAATTCATGACCCTTAGAAGGGTGTTGTTGCACAAAGATAAAATGGACGTACGGATACACTAGTGTTTATTGAGTATCTCTTTACCCAGCCTCCTAATTTCCGTCTTCTGCAATGCCGGTCTATTGCTCGTCTCGTGAAACAGCTTCATTTTTTCTCCGTTTTTGGGCTACTTAAAGACGTTACGCATTCAGTAACATTAGCCGAAACATAAAAAATATAAATACATATGACAATAAGTAAAACGAAAAGGGCATAAACAAATAATCTGGAAAGTTACAATGCGCTCAGTTCTCGGCAAAGAATTGAGGACAAAGGCCATTACGGAATGTTCTTTCACCTGAAGGAAAATCTCACTGCAGTAGATAAGTCCACAGGAAGACGAGAACAAAGGAAGTCACACACTCGCACGAAATTAAAATGCCACGCGCGCGCGCAAAAATTATATGCAACCAGGGTGAGGTCACTTCCAGTTTACAATAAAGGAAAAAACAGCTTTCATTCTCGATAGAAGTAAACAAAAACAAGAGATAATCGAATGTACGAAGGCCACGAGTACCTAGACAGCAAGGGCGAAGAGTGGGTTTAAAAGAAATACACTTCATATTTTTCAGTGAACGTCAGGAAGCTTGGAGTGGAGCGTGAACGCCGAGCAAAGCCAACTTATGCTGACCCGGTAAGCGGAATGGCGATTGGTCCTCATAACTGTGAAGAAAATTGTCTTAAGTAAATGAGGAAGACCATTTTGTAGAAATCTTGAACGAAAAGGAAGGTTTTATTCACGCCCAAATTCTGGGACTAGAGATAAAATCTATTTACTCGTGATAGTGGGACTGATGAAAAATACCACCCACTCAAAAATATTTGGGACTCAAGCAGGGACTAAAGCACAAGTTTTAATCGACTAGGAACTGTTGGTAGTGGAAAAAAAACTAGCATACTTCAAATCTGTTTTGAATTGGATAACTTTTTCGAACATCTAAAATGTGTAACTTGAAACTGTCTGTACGCAGAAAGGATTATTTACATAGAATCCAGGACAGAAATGATAAATTACTCTCATCTCAAGTTGTAAAAAGACGAGAGAGAGAGAGAGAGAGAGAGAGAGAGAGAGAGAGAGAGAGAGAGAGAGAGAGATGTATGACAATAGAGCGAGAAAGAGAAAAAAAGGCTAGACGAGAGAGGGAGAAAGCGATTGAACTGTAAATTTTATAAAGCAACATACGATCGATATCTCGGTGAGATAGGAGGCCATTTGGCTGCATGAGGCGCAATAAAGTTGGACACAACGGGAAATTTTTGCTGTTCTTGAAATATAATTCTTTTTTTTATTCAAGTTGCTTTGTATCAGAAAAAAAAAAAAAAAAAAAAAATAAAAAAAAAAAAAAAAAAAAAAAAAAAAAACACTGAAAACAAATATACTTCTGCCTGAGATGAGAGCTTTATAAATCTTCTGGAAAACATCTTTTAGTCTGGAAGACATTGTGAAGAAACGTTAAAAATGATAACCATATGCTAATATAGTATACTGAAAGCGGACATATAATTCAATTACAGTGTAAAGATTAAGTCTATGGAGAGGAATGCAATGAAGACCACTGAACTCGATAAACAAGAAATGCGTGAGGTAGTTAAATATGGGAGGTCTGAAAGGTTCAAGAAAGCGCGTAGCAAGGGCAGAAAGAAGCTTTTTGTAGTCAAGGTGCAGACGGAGGATGAGTTCAGGTCTTGGTGGAGTAATAAAACGTGAGAATTAGAAATGGAAAAGGAAAATAGTAAGATGTCCAGGGGGCAGAACTGAAACGAGAATCGTGTAGAGCTACACAAAAGGAAGCATTTGAAGATGAAAAGGAGAGAGAGTGGAAGAGCCAAAACTGGTGAAATACTTGAACTGGATGGGAATCAGTTCGGTAAGGAGAAAAGGTTGTTCTAATGGAAAACAAATGCTGAGGGAAGGCTTATCAGCAAATGGATCTTGCAATCAAACGTGGAAACAGAGAAATTCTGTCATGGTTACTTGATATAAAATATATGATAAAAGAGAAACAAAGGCTCCAGTGCAATAAATAAGGGTAATAAAAATACTTTTGTTAAGGAAAATGTAGCTTATGCTTTGAATAAAGTTATATTATCAAAAGATTGATTACTACACCTAAGAAGGTGCATGAAGGAGTTCTGGTAAAAAAGGATGGTAGCTTAAAAAAAATACTACCATTAGAGGGATAGTCTAATCTTACAAGATGTACGAGTCATGGGATTAAGACAAATTTCGTTAAAGGTTTGAAACTTATCTAAACATAGTTTTTGCTATTAATGGTGTATATGAATCTGGAAAGAACTTACAACAGAACTGACGAACGTGTATCTTGGAGAAGTAAAGATATATGGTGAATAATAATTTTGATGAAGGTCCTTTGATTTTTAATGGTATAAGCTAAACTTCTGTGAAATATTTGAGTTTGATGTTTCTGATGTAAAGCTGAATCTCCGTCTGTAAGGGTTATGATTCTATGTCTATTGAGCTTATGTATATTGGCGGAATTATAAGCATAATAGAGAAAAGACAGACCAAAGTGCGAGTTTTGGGGATAAAAAAAAAATTTGTGAACAGCATGTAAAGCAGTGGTGCTCAGCCTTTCTTAGGCCCATGCACCCTTTCACCATATTTCAAAATGAGATTCCCCACGCTTTTGCAAAATTGTCTGCCTCAAAAAGTTCATTTCATATAATATGCAACAAAATACTAACACAACCACACAACCTAGCGGAGAGAAAGCCCAGCGTGCCTCTCAGTAGTGAGGACAGATGCAGATTGCGTTTTGTGTGGCCCTCACCGCCGCCAACTCGCGAATTCTAAAATTCCCCTTTGGGGGATTCCATCCAGGTTAAGAACCAATGATGTAAAGCGTATAATTTTTATAGATAGTGCATTGTTAAAGTTGACGATCAAGAATAGATAAGAAAATGGTTGAAAGGTTGGAAAATGTCTCTAGG
>NC_087200.1:72016035-72038535 GCF_015104395.2 Macrobrachium nipponense
TTATTATTATTATTATTATTATTATTATTATTATTCAGAACGAATAAATATTCATTCTGACGAACCCCAAAGGCTTTCAAAGCAAGCTTCCAGTGACTAGCACACCAATGAATGTAAAATAAGTAAAAAATATAAAAATTCTATAAGGCTGATACGGTACACGAAAATCTATTAGTACCTCACGATAGAGAGAATAAATCAGCTGTCATTTTTTATTCGTACTATAAGGGGAAAGTCTAGATAATGTCGCGGATATTTCCTTTTTGGATCGGTTAATTTCTTTTTAAATCGATTTTAAATACTTCTGGTATGGCTAATTAATCTGGAAATGAATACGCATACCAAGAAAGTTATTTCAAATTTGTTAGTGTGGTCTTTCTCATAAAGTAAAATATTCTTTCTCTACTGTATATAAGATTATATAATTATCTAATAACCGTGAAGAAAAGCTACACATACCTATTATCTGGATGGCTAAGAAACAAACGAAGGAGCCATAAAAGTCTACAATCTACTAAGTACACTTTAGAGACCCACTACAGGAGCGTTTAATTACGTCAAATTACGCGGAGAGGAATTAATTATTGTTAATCTCTACTCAAAACGCATAACGTACAAAATAGTATATACGCTAATGGACACCGCACTACCTGGAGTCTTGAAAATGAGCTTCGATTTAATGAGAAAAATAATTATTTTCCACGATATAATAAATCTTGCTCTTTGCTCATCTGGACTAATGTTATTTGATGATTAACAAAAATAACTATTACTGGATTTCAAACATCATGCATAAGACTTGTCTCTTTCATTTCGTATACCAGAGTAAATTTCCAGAATCTTGTTGAGATATTCAATGTGACTGCCCCGAGATATCCTTTTCTGTCAATATGACCTAGTAAGAACGTTACACTTTCATCATATTAAGGTATCATAATTTGGAAAAACATTTCGAGAAAAGTCCCCTAAGAAGCATAGCATTTGAAATTCCTCTTTCAGAAAAAAAATACTCAAGTACTAAGCTTATCACTGAAATGGTACTTATTACTAGTCTCCAATAATGGAAACTTTTCTACAAAATACCTTCGATTCATCTAATGTCTTATCCTACATTTTCTGAGAAATTGATTTATGGCTTTGTACTACACTCTCTTAAATTATCTATTTCCACCGATCCAAAAAATTGTATTGGTTAAATCCTGATGAAACTAGATCCAATAGAGACAGAAAGCCAAGAAAAAAACACAATTCTGCTCAAGTAGATGACGAACAATAAGACATTTGCCATTGCTTTCACAGAATTGTTCACTGGAAACATAAAATACTAAATTAAAATAAAAAGTTTCATTACTGTATTAAATACTCAACCGTGAAGCTATTTAATGAAAATGAAAATCCGGTGTTACGCAGATAGATCACTGAGCCCACAGCAAACACAATGCTTTTTTTTAATGCTTGGGAAAATGAAGGATCCGAATAAAACGAGGAAGAGAATAAAGACGTTACAAGAGGGAGGCTTAACGCCGAAGGAAGCTATAGACTTGGCCCCTTTAAGGCAGAGTGTTATAATAGTCAGGTAAAAAGGAAACCAAGAACATCCCTATGGCCCCCCACCCTGCATTACGAAGATAACTCTCTTATACTGAGTTCAGATGGTAACAATTCAGTCCAGAATGTCAACCTTGTGTCTCTCCACGTACTACATCCTTTACCACGCCTGTTAAATAACCCACTTACTCTTGACAAGATTTCAAACGACAAAGAATGTTGAGAATAAGTGGCACAATTATCAAGTAGGAGAGAATCATTATTCTTCTCTCTCTCTCTCTCTCTCTCTCTCTCTCTCGCTGGGTTAATCTTCCTTCCGGTCCTTTTCCCCGATCTCTGCTCTAGCCTCATTAGTAGTCTCGAAAACGCATCAAAGAGAGTCTCACACTTATTTCCTTTGGAAGGTATTGTTATATAAGGAGGTCTTGGGCAGTGGAGACTTAGAAGAGGTTGCTGAGGAGAACCTGATTGACCGGGTTGGAGAGGCAAAAGGTAAAGCATTTTATCACATTTATGAAATGAGCTCTAGTTAGGTTTAGAGGCAAGAGAGAGAACATCTCCCTGACCACCCACATAAGCTTGGCGAATATGAAATGAGCTTAACTAAGTTAAAATTAATTAGGTTTATTTCCCTCTGATGAAATAAGTTGGTCAAGTTAGACATATGAAGGAACGTTCGGAGTGAATTTGAAGTTTTATTATAGCAGCAGGCACCTCTTTCCCTAATAAATAAACAAAAAACTTTTTCAAATTATACAAGAGCAAGAGACTCACTTATCCCTTATGAGCTGAGCTTGATGGAGCTAAATTCCTGCTGGAAAAACATATCTTTCCGACGAAATGAGTTCCTGAAGCAAGTGAAGGAGAAACAACTCGCCATTGTATGTTTCGTGAATTTGGTATGGATTAGGAGACACATCTTTCCCCTATCAAATGACCTAGATGGAGGTCGAACTAAGCAGGAAACATCTCTCCTTTTTGAAACGGCTTTAAAAAAGTTGGAGACATCTTTCCTTAAGAAATGAGGTGGGTGAAAAAAGAGAGAGAAAAGACCTGGGTGAGATCCCTCTCTCACTCATGAAATAATTGGGGTGAAAAAACACTCGGATAAGAGAAACATCGTTCCCTCATGTAACGAGGTGGGTAAAAGACCAGGAGAGGTGATATGTCTCTCCGTCATGGAAGAATTTGAGTAAAAGTAGACTTAGACGGTAGGTACGTACGGCACTTCCTTACAAAATAAAATGGCTAAAAAAAAAAAAAAACTTAAAATGGAGATGCGTCACTCACTTATAAAATGAGCTGGGTGAAAGACTTGGATATGACATGCGTTTCTCCCTGGTGAAATGAGTTAGATAAAAGTAAGGCTAGACAGTAGATACGTGTCTCTCTTATGAAATGAGCTAGTGAAAGACGACGTACTTGAGATATACATCCCTTAAGAAGTGAGTTGGGTGGAAGCGCACTTGGATAGAAATTGCGTCTCTCCTTTATAATATGTATTGAGTAAAAGTAGACTTGGATAGAAGATCCGACTCTCCTTTATAAAATGAGTTCGGTAAAGAAAACTCGGACAGGAGATGCCTCTTTCCCTTAAGGAATGAGCTGGGTGAAATTAAATGAAGTGAACTGGATAAAAACTGATAGGATGGGTGATAGATCTCTCCTGTATGATATCAGCCAGGTGAAAGGCCTGGACAGGAGGTATATCTTTCCTTTATGACATGAGCTGTATTAAAGCAGACTTAGACAAGAGATATGTCTCGCCCTCATGATATGAGCTAAGTGAAAGAAAACCGAAATAGATGTTTCTCTCTCCAATGAAAGAAGACTTGGATAGGATATATGTCTCTCCTTTAGATGGCAGTAGACTTGGACATGAGATATATCTCGCCCTCATGAAATGAGCTGTATGAAGAGTGACTTGGACAGGAGATGCGTTTCTCCCTCGTGAAAAGAGTTTAGGTTGGGTGAAAGTAGACTTGGGCGAGACATTTGTCTCTTTCTTATGAAAAGAACTTGGTGAAAGAAAAATTTTGATAATGAAATTCACGATTCTCTTAGGAAATGCGCACAGCGAAATAAACTTATATGTAGTTTTGTATTTTAGTCGATCCCTTTACAGGTTTTCGAGAAAGTCAAACTTTAACAAGTCATTTCCTTCAGAGCGTTGATACAGGTAGTATCCTATGATACCACCATTATTGGCGCATAAAGGCCAAAATAATGTCATTGTAGCACATCACGAAGTCCCAAAGTTGAAATGACATTACCGGGAGCTTCCGAGAGCCTGCTGAACACTGTTTCTAACAGAATCAATTCTGGTGAAAATGAGAGTTGTGCTGTCTTTCCACGGCTTTCGAGTAATAACATTTTAACTTTGAATTTGCATTATATTGCAAGGGAATTATCATAGAAGGACTTTTTTTCCACGTTACTCTAAAGCGTTTGTATTCTATTATAATCTTCCATCACCAAGGCGTTTATTAACACTTATTTGCATATTAATAATAATAATAATAATAATAATAATAATAATAATAATAATAATAATAATAATAATAATAATGTTCGTTAAGGTACACAATAGTATATTGATGGTAGCAGTAGTAAAATTTTCATAAAACTATACCATCAGCATATTATTGTGAACCATAAAGAACATTACTTGTGCACTCTTAATGGAGATTTCTACCCAATAATAATAATAATAATAATAATAATAATTAATAATATCATTATTATTATTATTATTATTATTTACATTGTTATTATTATCCCATTTTTTTTATCTTCATTTTAAACAAAACCTCTCTTGCTTTTTGTTTCACGACCTGCCATAGCAACCACTACATCTTCTTTATTCTCCATTTTCCTGTACCTCCACCGTCCCTCTGGACTCGATCTAAAGCCGGGCATCCTTACTTTTAAACCCAGGCTTTCAACCGAAAAGTTGTTGTTTTCTGTGCGGAAGAAGAAAAGAGAGAAGGTCCCAGACATCCTGAGTTTTGTGCCTTTAAAAGGATCAAAGGAGAGAGAGGAATTCTTTATGCGTTAGATTATGAACAGTAAACTTTAAGGTTCTCGTAACAGTGCTTGTGTTGCATATCCACAAATTAAATATATAATATATATATATATATATATATATATATATATATATATATATGTGTGTGTGTGTGTGTGTGTATATATATATTATATATGACTATATATATATATAATATATATATATATATATATATATATATATAAAGCTGACAACCCAGCACTGCCTGGGTAATCTCTCTCCCTCTCTCTCATTCCTGTTAAGATAGTTGCTTGTTACATTGCCCAGCATTTGTGACATTTTGCATTTCACCACTTCTCATTTCACCACTTTTCTCGCCAACACCCCCCCCCCCCCCCCCAACCATTTCCTATCGTGGCTGAACTTAGACCGGAGCATCTCTATTTATCCCAGCGACCTCGAAAACTTTGGATCAGAGTAGATTTTAATACCTGTAGTTTCGGTTATTTTTAAATGTCATAACCTTCTCATCCCTTCTCACGCCCCCCTTTCCAGTCGGGGTGAACTTGGAGTTAAAGAACATTCATCTCAGTGACCTCAAAAACTATGGATTAGACTCTTAATATCTGTATTTTTCGGTTATTTTTAGTACATGTCACAACCTTCCCAACCCTTTTCACCCACCCCCAACCTTCCTATTGGGGCTGAACTTGGACTTTAAAGGGCTTCAGGAGCATCACTATTCTTTTCAGCTACCTCAAAAACTATGGATTAGACACTAATATCTGTCATTTCCGGTTATTTCTACACGTTAGCCCCCTGCCCCCCATCTGGCTGACTATTCTTCTCATCGACCTCGAAAACTCTGGATTAGACACTAATATCTGTTCTTTCGCTAATTCATTCATATCACCCCCTTCCCACAATCCCCTTTACCCAACCAACGGTTCGATTTTCATTATTTTTTCACCATGACCTTTTCCAGTTTGACATTGACTTATATTTAAAATCTCATCAAAATCGGTCAGGAAATGTGGATTTGTATAGCGTTCATACAAACAAACAAGCAAACAAAGAAAATGTTCTCATTCATATAATATAATATATATATATATATATATATATATATATAATATATATATATATATATATATATATATATCATCATCATCCACTTTCTTGGTGTTCGTGGTATTTCTCTGTTGCCATTTAAGTAAGCTTAATTTCGAATTTAAAATAAACATGAGCTATTTAGTATTTATTTAGAAAAATGGGTGATTAATAGCTTATTTCACCTTTTTCGATAAACTTAAGATCTCGGAAATGTGAAGAGTATTTCTCATATTTCAGAGAGAGAGAGAGAGAGAGAGAGAGAGAGAGAAATCAATAAATAAATACATAAATTTACGTTATTGGAGTGAGAGGTGTCTGCTTAAGCTCAAGAAAATACATCTGAATTCACCAGATGTCATAGGGACGTATGAGATTATATAAATTCTTATCATCCGTGATAACGGAGCTGCTTCAGTTTAGGATCGCTGCTGCTCCTTTCCAAGGTTTCGGTTGGTGTGCAATAAGAGCTCATTTAAATTCATTTTCAAAAATCTAGCTGAAAACCCACGGGCACATACGCACACATATACATATGTATGTATGTATGCATATATACATACATACAAATATAGTGTGTATCAGTGTCTGTGTGTAAGGGCGAGATGCAGCCAAATAATAAAGCTACAGTACTTATCCCAACAGTAAAAGAATATTTCTCAGTGAGCAATATCTGTTACAGGAAAATCAGCGAAGACATGCAGGATCTCTCCCCTTTACTTTATTTCCAATTCAGCACAGATATTCACTTCCCCAGTTTAAAAGGCAAAATAGAATTCCAGTGGTTTTCTCTTTGACACTCCAGCGGCCTCTCTCATTCCAGCCTTGCTCCAGAGTTTGTCGTGAGAGGTCTGGAAGCCGGTATGGGGGTCACCCTCAAAGTTCATGCCATCAACAGCAAAGGGCAGAGTGCCTCTGTCAGTTTGGAAGCTGATATCATGAAGGTGGCCGAAAAACGGATGGGTAAGATGATTTGTTTGAAGTGCTAATGGAAAGCATAACTTCATGGAATCGCAGTGTTATAAAATGTTGGTTTGACTTGTTATTAGCTTTTAGATATTATACATTCGATTGCTGCGTTCATTAATGGGTTAATGTCAGTAGCGTAACATGAATCTGTTTGCTTCTTTCCAGTAGAAATATTCCAGTTATATGTGTATCCATATGTTAAGAATTGCAAAAGTTATTTCATTAAATTCCTCTCTTATAAGTCATTTTCAAGAATCATTTACGCTTAATATAGGCGTTGCATAATTTCTCACTCTGAAACTTTTTTCTTTTCATCAGTGACGACTATTATTGCTGCAAAGAGCCGTCAGAGTAAAATTAATGAAAAAAGTATTACTATGCACAGATCGCTCTCAAGTCAAACTTTCTGTAAAGGCAATGACATATTTTGATAAGAAATTATAATCGATATTATGTGCCAATGTTTTAAAACGTATGTCTGCTTTATTCTTGGCGATATAGGGGCACCAGTTAAATGAAAACAAAAATAATGAAGAAAAGAATAAATTTAAGGAATAAGTCTAGCATTTTCTTGACATATGAGGGGTATTTTGATGCAATAAAAAAAAAATGTTTAGTATTGAAGCGCCAACTGACTCAATCAGTTCATACCACTCACCATCAGTGTAGAATTGTTTGCATTTACTGTCGTTATCCCGCCAGTTATTAAGTCTGGTTTGACATCAAAAGCAAAAAGTCTGTTACAACACTTTTTGCAGTGACCGCGTTTCACATGAACTGTCATAGCTGTCTTTGTCCGTCGCTATTTAATAATATGGACTAACATTCTGCTCCTTATCTTCGTTACACCAGGTCCACCAGAAGAGACAATGGTCCCACCAGTGGTTGGTGCTGTTGTTGGAGGCGTGGGTGCAGTCTTGGTCGTGGTCATTGTGGGAGTCATTCTGACTCATTATGCCCACCGTGCCCATGTGTGCACTCGGGCACAGAAGGAGGATACTCCTCCCAATTTGACTAATGTCTACGCGGCAGGGAAAGGAGAAGCCCAAGAGGAAGAAGATGCGCCGGGCACCACAAACCCTGACGTTCTTCTTGGCACAGGTGAGCATGAGGTTCAAATGTATATTCAGATTCCATTAAGCAAGGACCCTTAACTTAGCGGTTATGAGAGATAGCAAGTGCTATATAGTAATAGTTACTTTGATGTTAACTGCATTACAAAGTCCTGAAAGTTTACACCAAATGAATATACCCACCTCAGTATCATTCCAGGTGTTTTATTTACTTCAGGCTTTATTGATAACTACTATTACGCATACAATGAATGGTTAGTGATATACTGGCTGAAGGTTTGATAAGGCCTGGGACACTCTAGGGAAGAGGTTTAGAACACTAGTTTAAATGGACAAATGTTACAAAAAATCTCCCCTTCAGTCGAGGTTGTCAACATAGTTCAGTAGCCACATAGTTCACAGTTGCAAAATAGCAGTTTTATGTCAGTCTTTAAGTATTTTCTGGTGATTTTCGACTATTACGTATCAATGATGTAACCCTAACCTATTATTTCCTATTTGACTGCCTATAACAGGTACTGAAGAAGCAAGCACGCAGGAAGTTTTGAGTGGGCAAAGCCATCGCTGCGTCGAGGCTGTGGCCGTTCTCCAAGGAAACACTAGGTCAGGAGGGGTCACCACAACACTGCCGCACCCTAAGGTATGACCTGATAAGGCCATACCTTCACTTGAATGCTTTGTTCACATGTTCCCTTTATCACTTTTATTTTAAGGGCAACACGGGTTGCATATCTTTGTTTCAATGCACATACCACTTCTGACTTTACGTAAGAAAACTTTTTCTCATGAACACACTGAACTTCCTCGTAAAAGTTAGTTTGTATTTTTTTTTTAAGATAATATTTTCAATTTCACTGTGAGACTCATTCTCTCGAGTATTTTTTTTTTTTTGGGGGGGGCGTGGGGGGGGGGGGATTTCAAACATTCAACTTAGGTAAAACAATGTATTTCTGTTTTGTTAACCTTCAATTCGCCGTGAAAGTCATTCGTTTGTGCATTTCTTTTTTCTAAGAACACGCTTTGAACTTTACTTTGACACGCTATCTGAGCAAATTCACTTAAAAGTTTCCACGTATCACTCTTTCTTGTTCAGAATAGCACTATGTGTATCCTTTACGACAAATTTTTATTTTAAATGACCCTCAAACTATACATTATGCACAACACAGAGGGAATGGATGCACTGACTATGTAGACAAATTTTTCCATTGGATTTACCACTAACGTTACAGATCACCGCAGGGTGATACTGTTTTGGTATCACAAATGTAAACTAAAGCGTTCGCTAGTAGGTGGTCAAATTTTTCTTCAAACGAGCTAAAGGCCAGGGTTTACAAAGCTCGCCAGTTTGACGTAGCCAAATATCAAAGTTCTCTTTATCCACAATATACCAGTTATTACGCCTAGAAATTGCCGACAAAAGAGCAATAAACCTACGTGATTGCCCGTACGATTCCTTCGTAATAGATTTTCAATAAAACAAGACGTGCTAGAAAAGAAGAAAGTCCCCTTTGTATAAGCTGGCTAAACAAATGAAAGTTAGCTTAACTGTCATTTCATGTTTATGGCTATCCCTAAACCTTGAACATAACACGCGGCACAAAATCGCGGAAGTGATGTCCGCGTAAATTCACTGACGAAAGCGTGATGGCCAACGAATGTGGAATAGATATAATACACTCAAATGTCATCAAGCCGTTGGTTTCTCGTCTTTCTCCTCTATATTTCTTGCGAGTTAAATTCAAAGCAAACGCTTTTTTTAATTTGATTTTATGGTAGATATTTTAAAACTTGTGTATGGTATCACGCCCGATTGGTTTATGATGTCCTTTGACAAACAGTGACCTATCTCTTGGAAAACAAAATATGAAAACGATCCGGATCTAAAGGACAGGCAGGCACTTTTTTATATAAATAAATATATATGTATAGTACATTTACATATAAATGTATATTTAATCAATATATATATTTATATATATATATATCATATATATAATATATATATATATATAATATATATATATTATAGTTTGTATGTGTGCGTGAGAGCTCGCGGGTTCGTGTGTGCGGTCTCACTATCTCGTGGTCATGATGCCCTTTGACCTGAACCGTGAGACTGGTCTTGAAAACTGGAAGCGTAACACACCTGGTATATATATATATATATATATATATATATATATATATATATATATATATATATATATATATATATATATATATATATGATGACAGAAAACGGAAGATTATATATAACGATGTGCAGTGGCACGATGGAACAGAATAGCACGTACAGACATAAAGAAGGATGAATAAGGGGAATTAGATACAAAGATAATAGTTAATGAGCACATGGATCTCAGAGCACAATATGCAAATGGATAAGATGCTGACAGTATTGTACGTCCGGTCCTGGGTCGACAGTGTGTGTACTCTCAAGACTCATTGAATGTGATGGGCAGAATAGATGCAGATCAGAGTACACAAGCGTGGAAAGCGTTGAAATAAGGGTGAGTTATGCTTTCGGGCGTGACTGTTGATGGCATAAGTAAGGCAGCAGAGAGACAAAAGAATAAAAAGAAGCCAGATGTCGATGGGATTATGAGTGACATTTTGCAGTAGTGGCGATCGCGTGGTTTGTAAGGTATTAACAGATTGAGGGAAAGATGTGCTTGTATAAAGATAAAGGTTGTATAGGCGACTCAAAGAATTATAGACATAACAACACCTAGTATACCGAAGATGGATACGAATATATATATATATATATATATATATATATATATATATATATATATTATATATATATATATATATATAATTATATACATTTATATATATATAATATATAATTTAATATTACATAGATATATGGTTATAAAAATATAGCATAACGTGAAGGACAAAGAAAATATAAGTGTTGACCATCAGTCTATTCAATACTACACGGCAATGTAAATAATTATTCATAGCCTTAGTGAAACCAAACTAATGTATTATGGTGAAGGTATATTTATAATACAACCTGTGAGGAGAGATATGCACACTTCTTGAATATCCCAGATTAAAACGCAATGAACCAGTTTTTGTGTAATGTCAGGTAATCGGTATTGAAGATCAAATCTGGGTAACCTGCTGTCAAGATGCGATTTCAAAAAGGATTCCCTTTCTTTCATAAAACTTGCTATGAGCTTGATACTGGCCCATTATTTGGTGCCTTCAACTTTCATAACCAAGGAGTTGTTCATTGCTGACGGTGATCAGTATGATAGCCATCTACTTGCTCTGAAAACAGCTTTAAAACACAAGCAGGCCTCGTACAGTAGGATAATGGTGCGTGCAACACCTTACTAGAAATTAAATGCTTTGCGTAACCGTTGAACAATGTACTTGTTAACTATATATTATTATAGATATATATATATATATATTATATATATATATATATATATATATATATATATATATATATATATATATATATATATATATATATATATATATATATATATAGTATATATATATATATAATATATATATTATCTATATATATATTATATATATTATAAATATATTATATATATTATATAATATATAATATAATATACAATATATATATAGATATAGATAGATGATATATATATACAGACAGATTGATAGATAGATAGATACATACAACATATACATACAATACACTATACATACATACATAAATACATAGATACATAGATAGATAGATAGATATAAATATAAAACTCATTAATCAACTTTTCGATGAGACAAACAGATGCAGTAATATTATCTTCTTTATCTCCCTCTCTCTTCAGGGTTTGGACGTCGAATACGTTGAGGTGATGACCCAGGGACCAACTGCTCTGGGAAGTACCCTTCGTCAGCCCCGACAGGACTCAGTGGTGTACAGCAGCCTGGCTCCCCAGTCCTACGCTTATCCAGTGCATCATCCCCCCCACCATCACCTAGGATCACAAGTTCCTGCCGGCACTGCCGCCCACAGAAACTTCGGACAATACAGCAGCGGCGGCGGCAACGGCGGGAAGAACGGAAGGGGAGAGAGAACAGGCATGGTGACGACGACATCCCTTCACGACCTGGCAGGTGCTGTGCATTCCCTTCACGGAGGTCACCACCCGTCCATGACCCCGACACTCCGCAGGGACGAAGGTGTTAGCGTCTACGGCACCCTGCGTCGCGGGGGAGATCGCAGCGGCAGGGACGGCGGCGGCGGCGGAGCAGCTGGACCTGGAGGCCCTCACCCCCACGCCGTTGGGACCTTCTTGGCGACCAGCCACCAGGAGAGCGCCGTATAGTTCCCTCGTGTTTAGCTCATCAGTCTCTTGTGTGGCGTATTCCTCAATATGTATCTCCGTACTGATATCATTTTGCGGTGTTCCGTGGCCGGTGTGCTCTTGGGACTAAAAGACAGGCTTATTCCTCATGAGAGTGGTTCAGACGGCGTGAATTTGTGCTCAGTATTCATTCGCTGCATGTTTCTTGAATGGAAGAAAAACAGGTCAAGATTTCGAAAAATCCCAAACCGTAAATACTTATTACACAAACTTTTGCAGGTATTATCCAGATATGATTCAGTGATGGGTTAATTAACTGGTTCAATATGAGGGAAAAAAAAGTTGGGCGTCACGGAACGACAAGCGTGCGTCAAAAAGAATGGATACTATTTAGTAATTTGTTAATACAGAGATATTTCGAGTTAAATCAGAACAGGTTGGCACAAAAACTACTACTAGTGTATAGAAAGAAAAAAAAAGTTTCCTGGACTTTACTAAAGAAAGACTTTTTCATCATCTGGGTGGTTCCTGCTTAGCTGAAAAAAAAAAAAAAAAAAAAACATATATCGACGCTGTGAGGAATTTGTTTGTAAATATTCGAAGCTTTCTGTCCTGAGCGAACAGTGTCTATGTGAAAGAAGACTAATTCGTGAATCTAGGTGTTTTAAATGTTTTAATTCATTGTTTACACTTATGAAGAGTAGGAAAGCATAATGTAATCAATTTGAATTAAGTCTTCAGGGTATTTTCCGTCAACTGATATTTATAATTATATTTATACATATATATCCATATATGAATACGAATATATATGTATGTATATATTGTATGTGTGCGCATAATTTATGTAAACACAGGTTCTGATTTCCATAATGTCAAAGTCTTAATTTTAGAGTTTAAGTGAAGAAGATTCCTCATTACTAATTATGAAAGCTAATTAGGAAACCGGACTGTCGCTAATTAGTTCCTACCTGTTATAGTCCATTATCTATATCTTCTGTGGTATATCTAGAATCAAGGAAGATTCCCGAGGTTTAATTGTGGTATTTATTTTGGCCCCACAAATCGTTGCCTTCTCATGAGCTCGATCCACGATATCTATTTCGAACTGAAACATGACTCGATTCCCTTGAATCTTCGTTGCTGTTAAAATCTTCATGATCTTCACGTTGACCATTTTTATCCCTTCTAATATAATTGAACTTTTATCGTTATCTCTGACAATTCTTTCGCCGCCTGGAAATTTATTCTGCTTGCCATGCTGAGATCTTTATGACCATTATTCATGAATTAACCTTGACTATCACAGTCGTTTTCATTTGCCATCATCATAGAGGTGTCAGTTCTTTTCTTGTCAAGCTTCGGAACTCTCATCATATTTTCGTGTCCCTTGAATACAATGAACGGCCTTCTGTCCTTGAGCACTAGTCCCTTAATGGAATGCCCCGTCGTTCTTTTGGAATGAACCCCTACTCTTTTACTATTCTCGGTATTTTTTTTTTTTTTTTTTTTTTTTTTTTTTTTTTTTTTTTTTTTTTTTTTTTTTTTTGACCGGATTTAGGCTTTAAAAAGACATTATTTGTCCCGACATCGTTTGTTCCTTCACACTGGACTTTGCATTACTAAAATATGAGCTCCTATGTTCCACCAGCTCTACATGACCCATTTCATTACAGAGATCGAAGACTGCTAAAAGCAGTTAGACAAAACGTTCGCGTCCATTTCACTCTTCTCACTTCAGTAAAAGATACACACCGATCATTTATCCAAAACCCTCCATTTAACTCACATTAAAACTATTAACCTTCATATTATTTTCTAACTGAAGGATTACCAGTCCGAAACCTTCTTAGTAAAATTGACAGACATCAGAGATATAGATAACAATTTTTACCAAAGATAATAAAAATCTGTTTTCCTTCATATACTTTTTAAAACTTTTTTTTATAACGAATCTACAGTAGCAGCGTAGTTTTGCTATTGCTAGTTCTTACCCGATTAATTGTACTACCTTATTTTCCCATTTTTTACGTAATCATCCTCATCGTCACCGCTGTTCATCACCATCTATATAAATATGATTACTATTTCAGTTCCAATATTATTATTAACCATTCCACATTATCAAGTAACTTAGACTGAATGAATGGAACAATATTTATAGAATGCTGGGACTAAAAACCATATGACGTCTATGGCCCAAAAGGGAAAATTCTTATTATTAGAATTCAGTGTACCTATTGTGTGAGGCCTCCAAGCATCCATCCTTAACACTCTTACCAGTGATAGACTCAAGCGCTTCTGGACAAACATTTCGAGAACTTGGTTACTTTGTTGGGCAGCCATTATTCGCTACTCCTGTTTGTACACGGTTTCACGAACAAAATGCTGTCAATATACAATAACCAGAAAGCACCTTTTCTCCAAAAACATTCAATTTCTAAATCAAGTGTCCAGATAATCCTCGACATTTACCAAAAATGAAAGCATAAGTTGTTCCTATACAACCTTTGGAACTTAATTCCTACTTCTGCTTCGTTTAATTGAAGATTTGCCATGTTTTAAAAGGCAGGCCTATCTATTCAAACTTCATTTTTTTTTTCTTTTTTTAAGAACACCATTGTATCTTCCACCCTGAACATCGCAATCCCTTAAAAGGCAAAATCATCTTTTCCGACAGGAAAATCGCTATCCTTTAAAGCCCGACCTTTCTTCCCTTGTCTGTTTTATTTTTCTTTTTTTTTTTCTGGGACACCGAATGACATTATTAGCCCTGTCTTTTAAATAGTACAATTTATTTTTAAGATTCAGTTCTTTTTAGACAAACGAAACTTTACAAAATAAAACATCTTTCAGCTTATTTACTCTAAACAGCAAAATTGAAGAGAGAAGGTAAACCATAACTCCAGTTTGTTACTATGGTGACTGGACAGATTTTCGATTCCGCATTCAAAGCAGCAAAGATATCAAGAGAGAGAGATAAAACAGATAATGGAAGCAAATCCTCTACCATTCTGTGATGGCTTCCTTTAGGAAGCTATCACGTCCTCTTCAGTGGAAATGGTGGGTTGGCAAAGTTAACAAGCAAAAGATAATTGCACAGAACTCGTGGTAATTTCAAGATTGAACGTTTGGTAAATGACTTTATTTCATACCTCCGAAGGCTACTCGAACACAAATTATTCTGGAGGAACTGTCCATTATTAATCATACACGGCGAATATAGAGCGTTGATATTTAGTTGATATGTTTCCCATTTCCTGAAAATAGTATAACTACTACTACTACTACTACTGCTACTATTATTATTATTATTACTACTACTACCACTACCATTACTACTACTACTACAATCGTTATCATTATTATTATCATTATTATCATTATTATTATTATTGATCTAGTCACTTTCAAGAATCTTACGTTACTAGTCACTTAGTCTTAATTAAAATAAGTTTTTCAAATCATTTGTGCAATGATTTAGGGACAGATAGTTGAATAAATAGACAAACAGACAGATAGAATACTGCAATAAAATGCCACAACAAATATCCTAGAATATCATCCAAACAAACAAAAGACAGCAACCGACACTCTTACCTAATTAGAACGTAAGGTGCTCACGGGAAAAAAAATGCACTACAAGCGAAGTTGTAATTATACATACAAAGGACGGTATCCCTGAACACAACCAAGCTAACACACAACACACTGCACCCCTTAACACAAACAGACAAATCCCGAGAGCAAACAAAAGTGACGTCACTGTAATGCTTCTGTTCCCTCAAACCAAGTAACAAAACGCAAAACCAAACGAGCATGATCCGTGTTCCGAGTACGTCAAAATGCGTTGATATTTTCCCTCTCTGAAAGTTGCGGGAAATGCAACGACACAGTAAAATGGAGGCATATCCGTAATTGAGTTCGCATCCCAGTAATTAACAGCAATATCGGAAATGACCCTCTGGATTTCGAGACTAATTCTAAGAATTTATTCCGTTTAAACCGGGCATATTAAAACGCGTTTATTAGCGCATGCTGTGTACGTAGATACTCTGCTAATGGGTTGTTAATGACTTGTAAATGAGTTATTGGGGTGGATAGCATAAGCGTCCACTGAAATTTTATTACATTTCTGGGTGTCTTCCATCATTTTAAGCGATGCTTTGACAATCTGTTTTAACCGACAGTAAATATGCGCTATTATTGTTATTATTATTATTATTATTATTATTATTATTATTATTATTATTATTCATAATGAGGAAACATTTTCTAAAACAAGCACTGAACGCCAATAAGTTGCAAAAGAGCTTTCACTGTAAATGATGCACATGCGTGAAAATTAGGTGCAGAGTGAAGACCTGAGAAAATAAATTGTAAATGAATAAAAAAAACACACACAGAAGTATGAACAAGCGTAAATAGAAAAAAAATAAGCTAAAGTGATGAAACATATGTTCTGAGAGAACTCTTCAACCTTTTTAAAAATTTACTTCCTTCTTTATGAGCGTATCTTTCCATGAACTGATGGACCAAATGCTCTCGCGCTAAGATGTATAAGCATTTATTCTAACAGTTTCAAGTAAATAAATGCCAAATTTGTAGTTATGTTTGGAGGTGAATACTCCCGTAACCATTTTCAGAGGAAAATGACTATATTCCAGAAAATTGGTGATTCGTAGGGAGAATTAGAAATCGAATGATCCTCAAAGCATCAAGCCGCTTTGTTAAAACCTTCATGTGATGTGAAGAATACAGAGAAGAGGAGACATCCGCACAATATGTAAAAGATGTCTAGTCTTTTGGGTCTTATTGTACAGTCAGAGAAGAATCAATGAGGAACTGTAGTGTTTTGCAGTCAACACAATGAAAATGATTTTCTGACCGAGTAGAAGTTTTCTTAAAGGAGTGCCTACTTGGGTAGATTGTTTAGGAAAAAAACTGCAAACCGCTGATCTCATAAACTTTTTAAGGAAAAATTTATAACTACTCAATCTAGACATTGTAAAGAGTGAAGTGTTTACGTATACATGGCTACGTATACTTTTTGATGGGCAAAGACTGACCTGGTTGGGTAAATTGTATAAAGAGTAACGGCATATTTGGTTAACTACTGTATAACCCATAGAGGAACGGATACGTGTAATGTGATAGAAACTATTATTGACTCCTTAGTTTAATAGGTGTTAGCATAATATCTTTATATTCATATTAAAAAACATTTTAGCATTTTTATCAGGCTCACGTGATGAGAAAACATTGTAAAAGAACGTTGTTTGAATTAGGTAAATAAGGTAACAGACCTTCAAACACATACGATAAGATGTTGACTCAATACAGAAGTGTTTTAAAAAGAGAAAAGAAAATATCTACTATAGTATCATTACGTAAACTTTTAATGTGATAAGCGATGAGTCGTTTTCAATGGATAGAACCACAATAATGTAACAAAGAATTTTTGTACATGATGAACATTTGTGACACATATTTTTATAATAAACATGAACTTCATGTTCAGTTTCATTTTCCTTCCTATAAGCTAATTAATGACAATAATTATTGTGTCGTAATGCATTCTATTCTATATGCTTTCATTCCATCATAGCTGCAAACAAACCTATTGGGTGTTACCTACACAACATTTGTTCTTTTTATTGACAGACTTCTATCTTATTTTAATCTTCCTTCTGGTATGTTTTTGGTCGATAACCTCAACTTCCCTATACTCTGAAAATCTTTCCATGGAAATGCAAAATGCATCAATCAAAGAAAGCTCATAATCACATGGGTCAATAAAATGGGAAAGTAAATCCACAGTAGTATGCTGGTTGGATTTTGTTATTCAAAATATATACAACAGAAAGCTTTCGATGACCTGCACGGTCCTCCTTGTCAATCTCAAGGAGGACCGTGCAGGTCATCGAAAGCTTTCTGCTGTATATATTTTAAATCACAAAATCAAACAGGCATACTATTGTAAATTTACTCACCCAAATGCATCAATACTAGAGTGATCAGCACTGAAAGTGGACCTGTACGATAATCCTTAATAATGTTAGACCTCACCAGCAATAGAATATTGAAATGCCTCTCACTGGAAAGCAAGCTGTATTACAGTGCAATCCCTCATGAAAGAGAATCATAAGCTACAGAAGCCAATATGGCATTACAGTGGGAGGATAACTGTTTGGTGCAAACATTTAACTCCGAATTCAACAAACTCGTTGTAATATGATTATAATGCAACAAAATATGCTTATGAAAAAGTGCCTGAAAGGACAAGTTTACCTGTGTTTAAACCATGAAAGAAAGAACACTTTAATTCACTAAAGGTTATTTGTATAATCCCTGTCAGAAACAAACGTCTTTGGCGTGCTCTACAATAGGTTACATGATTCAAAGAATCAATATGATGATACATATTGAATTTATTGCGAATGTCAGAATCATATGACCAATATTGTTACTAATCATTTGAGGTTCTTACAAATTATCTCAATATGATGTTAAGAGAGGTCCCAAATAATTAAGAAGGAGATGAAGGGAAAAATCAGCCCTATTCGTAATCCGTAATGTAATAAAATCAAAAGATAAAAATGGTGAATGGTTTCTCAACGAAAAGAATATATAGCTTAGTGTGCTGCACTCTAATGTATATCATTTCATTAACATGATGATGCCACAAAAAAGCAGCTTATAAATAACGAAGAAAAATTCCATTTCCCTACCATAAAGTAAATGAACCAAAGATCATAGAAGGTTATATGTAAGGTAAAATTCCGCTAAGCAGAAAAATAGAATAAACCATTAAAGTAAAGGACTATCACATAATAGTGACATCACGCTGGATGTCACAAATGCTATATCCCAGGTGGAAGGAGACGCACACGCACACGCACACACACGTATATATATATATATATATATATATATATATATATATATATATATATATATATATATATATATATATATATATATATATATATATATATATATATATAGATATATATATATATATATATATATAATATATATATATATATATATATATATATATATATATATAATACTATATATATATATATATATATATATATATATATATATATATATATATATTATATATATATATATATATATATATATATATATATATATATATATATATATACGATGCAAAAACCCCATTAAAAAAGTATGGCACAGCGGTAAATATGGGTTTATTTCAGTTCTGTTAACAATAATTCATCTGAATTTCTCAGAGTAACGTGTGATCTGAAAATAGGTGTATGTCTGTCTTCAGAGCATGATGTGTTCAAACAGCCTCACTGGAGGCGTCATGTGTGTAAGGTCGAATCTCACCCCTGACGCTCCATTGTGTTTTAACGGTTTTTGTCTCTCAGGCTGAATTGCATATGGAAATTACTGTACTCTGTGATATATATATATATATATATATATATATATATATATATATATATATATATATATATATATATATGATATGATATGTATATATATATATATATATATATATATATATATATATATATATATATATATATATCACAGAGTACAGTAATTTCCATATGCAATTCAGCCTGAGAGACAAAAACCGTTAAAACACAATGGAACGTCAGGGGTGAGATTCGAACTTACACCCACGACGCTCCAGTGAGGCTGTTTGAACACATCATGCTCTGAAGAAAGACATACACCTATTTTCAGATCACACGTTTCTCTGAGAAATTCAGATGAATTATTTTTAACAGAACTGAAATAAACCCATATTCCCCACTGTGCCATACTTTTCTAATGGTTTTTGCATCTTAAGCTGAATTGCATATAGAAATTACTGGACTAATTTTGGCGATTATTAACACTAAATAAATATATTTCTGATAACATTAATCAGTAATTTATAATATATATGTATATATAGGGTGTTTCGAAATTAGAGGGACCCCTCTACAGCATAAACTAAAATTGATATGGACAAAAACAAAAGTAATTCAGAACAGGTATTTATATAAGTCTCTCTCTGAGTATTTAATATTTTGTGTGGCCTCCATCTGCCTGTCCCACGGCCTGCATTCTTGAGGGGTATGATTTCAGCAAATCGCAAAAAAGCTGAGACTCAAACTCCATTTCCCTGAGTACTTCGGTCACCTCTCTTCGCAGGTCGTCAAGGCTTGGTATACCATCATAGTTCACAGTGAGTGCTTCAACATGATCCTTTAAGATACTACCAATGTTTTCAAATACATTAAGTTCAGGGGAGCTACCTGGAAATTCACTTGATGAGAAGAAATCGATACCACTGTTTCGAAGCAGCTCCTGTGTCTGAAGAACCTTGAAACATGGTGCCTTATCATGCAAAAATGTGACTTCCTCAACAGATAACATATTTTCAGGATCTTTAATGAGAGGAAATACTCCACCAGTAAGCACAGTTTCTCTGAAGTATTCGTCATTCCATGACTGTCCTTTTTCTTTGATGATCCACATTAACCATTTGGCTGTGAAAAAGAGAAAAATTCCCAAACATTCAGGAAATTTCACAACTTGGCGATAGCACACGTCATCGCTGACATCATGCAACTTTGCAGCCCAAATGATGTCATTTTTATGATTTGGCTTCCTGACTGTGTAAATGAAGAATTCATCTGATGCGGTAACATGGAGAAAGTCAGCTTCATCCCATTCTTTAAGAAATAAACCACAAAACCATGCACGGTCTTATCTCTGTTTCTGAGTGATGGTGGGCTTGCTGATAACATGAAATGGCTTGATACCAGATTTTTTTAACTCACGATATACAGCACTATAACTTCTCTTCTTTCCCCTTTTTGTTTCTAGTTCAAGCGCCAGTTTACGTAAAGACTTTCTTGGTATACCAACTGCCTCAGCTATGTCTTTCGACTCCTGAGCAAGGACTTCAGTTTCTTTTAACAAAGGATTCATCTCTTTTAATGTATTTAGCTATCCAGGTACGTGAAATGAAGGGTGCGCCAGCATCCCTGGCCTCTCTGAAGGTTATAGCCCGGATGCGGTCAATCCATCTGATTTCTCCCAAGTCGTTAGCCATGGCTGTAGCTAACTCCGTCACTCAGTCTGAAAATACAAGAAATGTAAAATTAAAAATATCATAATAGAAACTTAAGATAATGTACTTGGAGATAGGCTATAGCAGAAAACTTCATAACTTTCCATTTGTTCTGTGGAGGGGGGCTCCAATGTCGAAACACCGGTATATATATATATATATATATATAGATATATATATATATATATATATATATAGATATATATATATACATATTAAAAAGTGAATGTTTGTAAGTATGTATGTTTGAATATCTGCTTGTTTGTATTTTATATGTTTGTGACCTATAAAATTCGAACCGCTTGACTAATCCAGGTAAAATTTGGACATCGCTTGACCCAACCTAAATAAAAGGACAGGTTTCAAACCCGCATCCCCACGCCCCTTCCCCCTCCTTTAGCCCCTTCCCTTTGCAACCTATGTAAGAAATAAACTTAACCTATTCATCGCACCTCATTTCATGTATTCTAGACTATATAACCATATTTAAAATGCCTTTCAGTCACCACAGTAATACTAGATAAAAAGGGCAGTCACAACAATAATATCTGGATAAAAGGGATACTCACCACAGTAATACCTGGTTAAAGGTAACAGACAGCACAGTGGTACCTGATTAAATGTGACAGACAGCACAATAATAACTGTTTAAAAGGGACAAACAGCACAGTAATACCTGGTTAAAGGTGTTATGTCAGACAACGCAATAATACCTGGTTATAGGTGACAGACAGTATAGTAATACCTGGTTAAAAGTGACAGACAGCACAGTGATATCTGGTTAAATGTGACAGACAGCACAGGAATAACTGAGTAAGAGGGACAGACAGTACAATAATACCTAATTAAAATGGACAGACAGAACAGTAATACCTGGTTAAAGGCGTGATCACAGACAGCACAATAATACCTGATTAAAGGTGACAGCCAGCACAGTAATATTAGATAAAAGGGACAGTCACCATAGAGAAACTGGATAAAAGGTATAGACAGCACAGTAATACCTGGTTAAAAGGGATATCGGTACAGTGATACCTGGTTAAAAGGGATAGACAGCACAGTAATACCTGGTTAAAAGGGATAGACAGCACAGTAATACCTGGTTAAAAGGGATAGACAGCACAGTAATACCTGGTTAAAAGGGACAGTCACCACAGTAATTTCTGGATAAAAGTGACACAACATAGTGATATCTAGATAACAGGAACAGACCATACATTAATTCCTGGAAAAAAGGGCCAGTCACCACATTTTAAATTAATACTTGTCAGTTCACCCAAGACTGTTCGAAGGGTGAACGTTCATATGAAAAAATGAGAATCTCAGTCGGACTGTCAACACAAATCTCTCCCCATCAGGCCCCTCCCC
>NC_087200.1:72041035-72051035 GCF_015104395.2 Macrobrachium nipponense
ACCTACATACAGTTTATAGCAAACGACATATGTAGTTTAATGCTTGTATATATACCGTATATATAGTATCTAAATATATATATATATATATCTATATATATATATAAATATATATATATATATATATATATATATATATATATATATATATCTATATATATATATATATATATATATAAAAGCATTAAGCTATATATATAAATACATACACCACAACCCTTTTCCCCTGACAATGGCGGACCGCCGGAAGATATTAGCATTCCGGTTCTCGTCAAGAATTTTGTGATGGCGATGATAAGCACGTGCATTTTTCTTAATCTAGTTGAGACCAAGATCCATGCATTAGTTCTTATATCAGTGTTGGTTGTGACCACTACAATCGTCAACATACTAATTAAGCAATATACTGTTTTGGTCCATACAGGCATGATGGGTTTCACAAATGTCTCCCCATCCATGGACTGCTTAGAACACGTACAAAAAGAGTACGATTAGGGTTCCCCTTTAAAAGTAGAGATTAAAACAGTGCTGAAATATTTTAGAAGTCAAATAAAACCCTTGGTCAAAATCAGCAAGGGAAATGAAATACACAATTAATAAATGATATATATATATATACATATATATATATATATATATATATATATATATATATATATATATATATATATATATATATATATATATATATATATATATATATATATATATATATATACTAGCTGTACCCGGCTCAGTCTGGTTTAATGAAAAAGAAAGAAAAGAGAAAATTCCTTTCTCTTACTCTCTCTTTCTCTCTCCAACTATCACTGTCTCTTACTATCTTTCTTCTAGCTAATACTAGTCACTCTCTTCTCTGTCCCTCTCTCTCATTCACGGGGTTTTCCATAAAAATTTCTCCTACCTAACACCCCCTCACTCTCTCTCCTGGCTCCTTTCAACCTCTTCTCTCTCTCTCTCTTCTTCCTGCCTTTCTTCCTCTTTCTTCTCACTAACACCCCTTCTACTCTCTCTCACTTCTCTCCCTCTCATTCTCTCTCTGCCAAGCCCTTTGCAAACTCCACCCTCTTTGATGTCATTGATGTTTACCCTATAGTATTCTTTTCCAAATAATAAGCCATATGCAAAAATTTTGTATGATAAATTCGTAAAGTAACGCATTCTACGGGCATAATTAGCCTCGTTTCACGGACAGAACCAGCTCCCTTTCAGGCAATCCCTTCTCAACCCCACCCCCTTCTGAGGGGGGAAGGTAGGATGAAACCCCACTATAAAAACACACACGAGTGCAATGTTGTGTCAAAATTTCAAAAAAATCGACGAAAAACTTTCGGAGATTTAAGATTTTGATAAAACGAACATTTAAATTTTCTTTATATAGAATATTAAGATAGATATATTAATATATAAATATATATAAATCAATATATTATATATATATATATATATATATAATACTATATATACATCGAGCTACAATGTCCTTTAATATCTAATTCGCTCTACCTCGGAATTAATATATTTTCATATATGCTTAACCGAAGGGGAATTTTTTTTCTCGATAATAGATTTACCTGTACCTAGGCGCAAACGCAGGTACATTCAAATCCGGGCACGTCAGTGAAGCTCTTCCACCCCACCACCGCGAGAGGCAAAGGTTTATGTCGTCTCTACTCAAATACTTCTTGCGAAGTATTCGTTTGGTTTGGGAGACAATCAACCCACCTCGACTACGGTAGTATAAGTTGCGCTTTTGACAACACGTAGCATTATATAAGTCATATCACTTATATATATATATATATATATATATATATATATATATATATATATATATATATATATATATATATATATCTACACACACTATGTGCGTGTTACCAAACCGCATGACAAATATGTACATGGACAACCACAGCAAAGGTGAAAATCAAAGACCAAGTGCTTTCTTGTAGTGCGTGAACTTCTTTATACCCAAAGAAGTGTACACAATACACGAAAATGTTTTATACATGTTCTTTGTTATCTACGTGCGTGTGTGTGTAAATATATATACATATATCTATATATATATATATATATATATATATATATATATATATATATATATATATATATATATATATATATACACATAACGTTGATATGTTGATGTTTTAAAAGTATTTCACTAACCCAATACATACATACATCAATTGATCAATACATACAATATAAACATAACATACAACATAACAAACTAAAACAAATACATCCACCACACACACACACACACAAACACACACACATATATATATATATGTTATTATATATTGCTACTTTCAAATGCATATATCCGCTCTTTGATTGTATAAAATGTTGTGTATAAGATTTTGGCAAAATTTTTTCAGATTCCTAGCTAGCTTAGAAATAGGGTGTTTTAAATGTGTGTTCAGATTTTGCATAACATAATATATAAGAAGAATATATAACATAGAATGTAGAAAGAGAGAGATTTACTTTGTCCGTTCAAAGCTAGAGTTGTTTTTCAAAATCTGTCAACACGTTTGATAAGAGAGCTCGAGTTTTCGTTGTGTTTTGGGATTCTGTCATCACGTATGGTAAGGGACTTCTGCTTCGATCGATCGAGTCGAGTACGTGTCTTTGTTGAACAGACAGATTTCATACGCGTATGTCTTTGCCGAGTGCCACATGCACATTTCACATTTTGTATGTGAAGTTGCGTAAGATTTCGAAGCTTCTAGAAAGAATTATTGCCCAAAACGTTTTGTGTCATCTCCAGTCCAGCTTCTGTAAGGGAGAGGTTTTTCATTGCATCTTAGATAATCGAGGCGTTCAGATCTCTCTCTCTCTCTCTCTCTCTCTCTCTCTCTCTCTCTCTCTCTCTCTCTCTCTCTCTCTCTCATAGCACTTTTGATTTTAAAGTAATGGAACGATTTCGTACTTATTGAATGGTCACTCGTAACTTGTAAATTTCAGATTTGATATTTCTTAGAGTTTGTTTAATGTTATTTAGTGTTTTTTGTGGAGTCTGAACAAATGTTGTGTAACGGCACCTGGTTTTGTGAAAGTGTGAAACAAGCCTGCAGCAAAGAAAGAAAGAAGTTGGTATACCAAGGTAAAGAGTGTTATATTTTTATTAGTTGCAACTAATAACTGATGGTTACTAAGGTTTGGTAAAAACTAATAACTATTGTATACAAAGGTTTAGAGAACTGATAACTAATAGTTACAATGGTTTGAGTGAAAAGATTTACATTTTTACAAATTGTAAATTTTTGCGTTTGTTTCATTTGAAGTGATTTTTATGTTTTGTGCATTAATTCATTTTCTTATTGAAGTGATTTTTGTTTTGTGCATTTATCCATTTTCTTATTGAAGTGTGTCTTTTTATTTTATATTCTGTGTGATTAATACTTCTTGCAATTTTGGGTATTTTCCACATTTTTCTGTATTTTCATTTGCATTCACAATTTAATTGACTTAAGTTATTTTCATTGGTTAATCATTGCACCTTTAATTAAATTTAACACTTGTGAATTAATTTGCATTTACTTAGAATTCTTTTCACCTTTTAATGTTGTTTAGCACTTGTGAATTAATTTCCGAATTTCAATTATTGCCTAACACTTTTGAATTTTGTGATAAATTAATTTTGATTTAATTTTACTTAATTGATTCAAGAATTAATTAAACTTTAAATTTCACTTATAAATTTTGAGTTTGATAATAAACTTTTGTATTTAAAATTTTTGTAAGTGTTTTCATTTCTAACCAGTATATTTGCATTTGATTATATTGATGTTAGGTAGAAACATAGAATGGTAATTGATCTGTTTTCCTTCAATTAACTTGAAGTGACTTAGAACTAGGGAAGTACTTAGATATTTGAAATCAGGGAAATACTTAGACTTTTAAAGTTGTTGATGGAGGGATGCCCTTTGATTAATTTAATTACTTACAAGATTACCTCACACCTGTTTTGATGAACTTAGTCTAATTTTCTGCAATACTGGTAAGTTGTTAAGGGATCACTGTTGCCTTTAGAGTATTCAGTCGTTTAGTACCTGTGATGAGGGTTCAGGTGTCTGGCTTTTGAGAGGTAACAATTAATGAATGGTAAGTGTAGTAACCAGATACTTGGCACTTCGTCACAATATATATATATATATATATATATATATATATATATATATATATATATATATATATATATATATATATATTGGTTTATTAAAATAATTTTAAAACACCAAAATATCTCTAGTAAAACCAGGAAACGTACACACAACCACTTCCCACCCCCCACCCCTCCCCCGCCCCAACACACACAATAACACCATGTCAGTCATGCATTTTTACAACACCTCAAAACTCTTCATGCACACGAATAGAATTGTCAAGAAAAGATTGTCATTTAGACAATGTAAATCTCACCCTCATTTCCTATTTTGCATGATATGACCTGTTTCATGGACATTAGTTTTCTTTATTGCAATCTTTTGTTCCCCACAACAATACACCACTTTTAGGTGTAATTGGCATTTGTTCTTAAATTTTTCATTCCTCAAAACTTTAAATACTTCTATTTTCATTGTTCTCTTAAAATACCAGGCACTATCAAATACTAATTTTTTTGTGAGATAAATTTTTCCCCATACACAAATTGTCCACCTTTTTTGATAACTCGAAAGTGTACATGCCCTTCAAATCCTCCCACGTCCATGTCTTTTTTTTCATTTCTTACTCGGGATCATTACTTCACCACTGATAATGCTTTAAGCACATTCCCATTAGTTCTCAACTCTGAGAAATAAATAATACGAGTTTTTGTTCCATGTTTGGAGGGCTATCATGTGGTCATAGTCACTAAATTTTCGCTGTTTCCCAACCAGGCGGCAGTTTGAATCCTACTGATGACGAAACATCTGGGTGTAGGTTATTCCCGAGGTACAGTGCATTTGATATCAATTGATATTTGGGACTTAATATTTGAGAGCATTTGTTACAGGTAATTCAAAGACCTTCAACAACTATAGCAAAATATACATCTTTGAAGTCCGTCAGGTCTAAGCATATTTTGTCCTTTTTATGGAGATTACAGGTATTCTGCTTTTCTTCATTAATCTTAAGAGGTATATTCAGTCACCATTAAAGACACTCGCCCTTAAAAGTGAAAGTTCATTGACTGATAATATTATATCGTTATTTACATCTTTAATTCAACATCATCATACATAAAACCCCCTCCTATCCAATTGCACTTCTTTTAAAAATGCAAGTTTTTTTTTTTACAATATCCCTGATTTAACTTCATGTGTTCAATTAGCTCTCACTTTTGCCTTTCTTACATTTCATTTGTTTCCTTATTTTTTATTACTTTTATCTTAATAGTTTTTTGCTGGCCACACTTTAGTGGTTATAGAATTTAAATAAATCAGCTTCTCTGCTTGGCTGAATAGTTTCATTTTTCTTCAGTACACTTCTCTGAGTCGTCTTCCCGAAGCTTGTCCACTGACTATTTCAACTAATTCTCTCGCTCGTCCTTCTTGATTACCTCCGTCAAAGAAGTATTGTTCCTGGTTCAATTTGCGTCTGACTCTCCCCTAACAAGATTACGTAAAGTAAGAGGATTCTTGACAATTTCTTTTCCAAGAATTCAGTGTGTTTCTGGGAACGACTGATTACATTTTAATGGGGATCCAAGTTTCAATCCGGGCCAGTATTTCTTATTGCTTCTTTTCTTGTTAATATCATTCAAGAGCACCATTTAAAATGGATGGCATTAAGGTGGAAAAAAATCAACAAAGAGGACTTGGGGTAACAATGCTAACCTTATTGGTGGAGGTTTACAATTTCTGAATGCCCTCTGTTTTCAGTGTCTCTCCTTTTATCTCCTCTTCCTGTACATAGCTCTTAAAGTCTCTCTTACCTAAATTCTTCTGAATCAGTAAACAACATTCTTTTCATAATTTGGCTCAACTGTGCCATAACTCTGTTCCTCATCCTAAAATCAATGAAACCAGCTCTCTGAATCGTGCCCCGTCCAGGTGGCATCTTTTTCGAAATTTTCGCTACTTTCATTGACCGGACATTGAAAACAGCTCTCTCTATCTCTGTATGGATGACGCCCATTATGACCCGACCAGTTTGATATAACAATTGCCATTGCATTACTAGAAGACAATCTTGCCCAGCAATAGATGATAAAGACAATTCTTCTCTTTGATTATTTCAACCGCTGACGTGTTGACTTGACAGATCACAGGTCAGCGATTCCAATCTCCACAGAGTAGGTTTATTATTATTATTATTATTATTATTATTATTATTATTATTATTAGAGAGCAAGCATTCTCATGTTACAAGCCTGAAAGATCATTTACCGCAAATTAATCTTCAGCGAAAATATAATACCGTTTTTTTAAAAAATGAGGAATGGACGAGAATAAGATAGCAAATAAATTATTCGAATTACCCAAAATATAACTGACATTAAACTAAACAGCTAATAAAACTCACGAAATCCGGCAAGATGAAATACACGAAGTTCCCAGAACACTTCCTTGATAATTACATACCAGGAATATGCTCACTGAATCACTATTAACAACAACTTATTGTTGCTGGTCACTTTAAAAACTGATAATAAAATAAGTTTTACAGCCTTCAATACCAAAGCCATGAAGATTATATATAACTGAAGCATGGCTCATCCATTCAGAGATTGCGCCTAAAGTTAATTTGACCAAATTTGGATTCGTACGGTATCAAGGTTGCCTTCGTTGGATTTAGTTAGATCTGAAAAAGGCATAACGAGAACAATAATTATCTCCAGTATGCATACTTGCTATTAGATACCAAAGTTTAATCAAGAGCCAGGATACACATATAAGGGGTTCTCAGCATCCTTAAGGCCGCCACTAACTATCAGTTATAACTGCGAAATTATTCTTAGGCATATGCGTAGGCATAGCTGAACCCACTAACATAACGTAACGTTCAGGTAAAACTGAAGGTTAGTGGGTTCCGTTATGCCTGCGCACTCCGACTGTGGAGGCATAACTGCGCAGTTATAGCTGGAAGTTAGTGGCGGCCTTTAGAGAGCACTTGCAAGGTTAACATCAATCTGTATTATAACAAACAGTTGTTACGGGAACTTTTGGAATACCCATCATACTGCATAATTCCTGCTTTCCTGAGAATACGCAGTCTATTAAACATAACTGCAATAAACACTGAGCTCATGATAAAGAGCACCAAATTTCTTGATATATATAAAGGATGATGGCTCAGCTTGTGCTTTTAAGATATTGTAATAGAATATATGCTCTTGAAAAGCCTCAACTACTACAAATAGCAGCAGGAGAATGAGGCAGATATTGCATATTTTTTGAGAATTAAATAATGGATAAGTTTTAATTGCATGGCACAAAGGATCTTGTATTGTTTTAGAATGATTTCCAGCTCAGTCTTACTAGAAATGATAACGTACTTGGTAAAGATGCTCAATTAATGAATAGCTCTCTTAATTGGTTACACAGCCTGAGTACAAATTAAAAGCAGAACAGAAAGATACAAATAAAACCCAAAACCCTATAAGGAGCCCGACCGTGCCACACGAGAAATGGTGCCTAGAAGCTGGCAACACGTCTTAGAAAACGACTGGCGCGTGAGATTACAATGGCAAAAAAAAAAAAAAAAAAAAAATGAATGATAAAAATACGAAATAAAGGAAATTTGAAATGATATTGACGATATTTTCTTCTACTGTTAATGATGAAATATCTATGACCAAATAATGCACCAGTTTCTTTGGCTTAATCGAGGCTTCTGTACAGTGTATATAATGCTGTGTGAGCCGCGCATCATGAAACTTTCAGCTAAAGCCCACTGATGGCCTGTCCCATAGCGTTGCCTGACGTACGATCATGGCTCATTTTAACTTTAAATAAAAGAAAAACTACTGACGCTAGAGGGCTACAATTTGGTATTTTTGATGATTGGAAGGTGGATGATCAACATACCAATTTACAGTCCTCTAGCCACTGTAGTTTTTAAGATCTGAGGGCGGACAGAACAAGTGCGGACGGACAGACAAAGCCATTTCAATAGCGTTCATTTACAGAAAACTAAAATCGAAATATTTACTGAAAAGATAAATTCCAATAAAAAGGTTGTCTTCATCAACATCATCTTCTTGTAGATATTCTTACTCCTTAGCCAGAATTAATATTGATGAAGTCTACGAGGTCTGCCCTGCAAAGGGGAATTCCATGTAACCTTCAGACTCAAGTTTCCTCTCTAAACCGTAAGTTTGCCTACTTCCATTACAGACCAACTTCGGCTTTCCTGTTCGCCGTGAATAATTAGAGATGAAATTCTCCTCTTGGACTATACATTTTGTTACCCAGAATGGCAGGAACAAAAGGCATTCAGGCTAACATTTTTTATTTCATCATTATTATTTTATTATTATTATTATTATTATTATTATTATTATTATTAGGGAAAAACTCTCTATCACGAGAGTATATATAATGTTCTAAAGGGTCCACAATAATACAAAGTGTAAAAAGTCCGTGTATAATTTTGAAGACTTTACAGTCTTCAAAATTATACACGGACTTTTTACACTTTGTATTATTGTGGGCCCTTTAGAACATTATTATTATTATTATTATTATTATTATTATTAAACATGTAACAAGAAGAAATTGCGCGTCAAAAAAGGGTAAGAAAAAATAGCACATTAAGGATGAAAAAATGATGAAAATAAAGAACAACGTAGGAAGTGCATGAACATTACAATTGCTATTAACCATAGCAATAATTCAAGATGGGCTTAGACTTACGTAACGGCTGACCTCTGGATCTCTTGGTATAAATACCGCTTTTCTGTATGGATGAACGAAAGAATTTAGAATTTAAGCCAAAGGCCAAGCACTGGGACCAATGAGATCATTCAGCGTTAAAACAGAAATTTAAAGCAAAAGGTTTGAAGGGTGTAACAGGAGGAAAACATCGCAGTTGCACTATGAATCAATTGTAAGGAAAGGGTGGAAAGTAAGATGGAAGAACCGGAATATGAAATGAGGTACAGTAAAAGAAACGAAATTTATTGCAGCTAGGGGCCGACGGCACGCTGCAAATAACCTTAAGTAATGCCTACAGTGCACCGCATGAGGTGCAATGACGGCACTAGCCCCCCTACGGGACGGCTTTTCTCTAACTCCCTGAAGCGGGAAACAGTTGTTCTCCATAATACCGCCTTTTCTACTATATTTAGGCGATTTTGTGGGCTCCTTTTGTTAGATGGAATTCTGTTTTAACAGAAAATATTTCACAGTCATATAATATATATGGTAATATACTATTAATTTATATATATATATATATATATATATATATATATATAGTATATATATATATATATATATATATATATATATATATATATATATATCTAGATATATATAGATATATAGATATAGATATAATAATAGATATATATACTAGATATATATATATATAATATATATATATATATATATATAAATATAGATCTATATATATATATATATATATATATCTATATATATATATATATATATATATATATATATATATAGTCGTAAATCTCTCGTCCCCTCGGTATTAAATGTGAGGATGTGACTTTCTGGCATTCCTACTAAAAAGGCTTGTATGAGAGAACGAGGTTACAACAAACAAAATCTATGGCTGAAGGCAGATATTACTGAAGGGGAGAATTTACATAAAACTCTGGAATTTTAGTTAATGAGCTTTATTTGCATTTAAATTACGTGAGCAGCAATTCACCTTAAGGGTGGCAGGGACTTGAGGCGGTCCTGAAATAAATATGTGTATATATATATATATTATATATATATATATATATATATAATATATATATATATATATATATATATATATATGTATACATATATATACTATATATATGTACGAGTTTCTTCTGTAC
>NC_087200.1:72058535-72078535 GCF_015104395.2 Macrobrachium nipponense
TATATATATATATATATATATATTATACATATACATATATCATGATAAGTAAAACTACCAGGATCGGAATTCCAACTTATGCCTTTCTGTAGTGACTTGGCCGGGATTAGCGTTATCTATTCAGGTATCAAGAAAAATCAAAATAAAGAAGAATCTTAGTGGTTTTATAGAAGTAAATCTGATACTGAACTTATGTCAGTGTATATATATACATGTGTGTGTGTATGTGTGTGCAGAATCTACTGGTCATTTTTACCAGATACATATGAAATTGTAATGGCTACAATGCCCTCTTAACTCCATAAATTCTTTGCTCTTTTTTTGTATACGCTTGTCACTACAAAGCCTTGAGCTCCAACTTCCAAGAAATTCGAAGAAATCATGATGTCCGTTTCCCGCTACCGGACATCATGATTTTTTCAAATTTCTTTAAAATTGAAGCTCGAGGATTTGTAGTGACAAGTTTATCCAAAAAAAAGAGCAAAGAATTTGAGAAGTTAAGAGGGCATTGTGGCTATTACAATATATATGTGTATATATATGTATATATATATATATATATATATATATATATATGTATATATAAAATCTAATAATTTATAAACAGCAATATATTGCAAACTATCTAAACAAAATCATTTAATGTGATAATTTCGATAACTTTACATCTGACAAAATTGAAAAGTTGACAATATGTTCATCACTTTAGCGAATGAAATATAACCTCTCTCTCTCCACATTGTAATAAAAATAAGAAAGCAAAAGTAAAGCAAAACTGTGCGAGTTTCCTATTTGTTATTATTACGAACAGAGATAGCTGTCGATGACCTCTGACGACTTCACATAAAAATTACTTGAAAGATTTACCTTTTTCTTCCGCCATTAAAAAATACAAACTGAAAATGTTTGAAATAGATGTTTCCTTTCTCATATTTTCATCGATTTATACATTTTTGTTCTAGATTTTGTAACTAGATAAAAAAATCAAATGAAAACATTTGAGCGGCTTGCGTAAAAATAGGTACACACGCAGTCATAAACACGAACAAACAAGGAATGGCAAAGGCTGCAAATATATACATACATACTACATACATATATATATATATATAGATATATATATATATATATATATATTTATATATATATATATATATATATATATATATACATATTATACATATATATATATACATATATATATATTACATATCATTCATGAGCAGCATACTTATGAACATAACGTATTATGTAGCCTTCAACTTCACAGAATATATTTTAGTATGAGGTATCTGGTCCCATTCCCCTCCTCACCTGGACTGTACCCACTACAGTCGACAGACTTCCACATATCTAATTCACTGCATAATTAACGGTAGAACAGAGAATTTTTTCAGTAAAATAGTCCAAATTTTTCTAGCCAGTCGGGAACCATCTGTGGTTACTTACTATTTGCGAAGTTTAGTAACTAGAGCCAACACACATACATTTATGCTATATATAAACACACATATATATGTATAAAATATGTGTTTATATTTATATAAATATAATGCTTATCTGTGCGGTGTCTATATAAAAACTAAGCGCCCACACACACATATGCACTTCGCAGGAACCTTCAGTGTGTACAAGAGCAATCTCCATCCCTTTCACGGCATCACATATCCTGGACTCCATCAGTGCATCGCAGGTCGTGTCCTTGGGTTGGAACGTTCATTTACCATCCAATATCTGTAAACGTTAACTTCTCTTCTCTCTCTTTGGTAAGCAAATACTGTGCCGTGTGTAGTTGTATTTTACCAGAGGCAGTTTTCGTCGCTTCAAATTTATACGAATGTATCCTCCAGAAGTAAGTGTGTGTGTGTGTGTAAGTATGTAACGGAGGTATATAAATATAAATATGTGTGTGCGTAGTTAGTAAACCAGGTAACTGGTTGCTCATTTTATAAATGTTATTTTAGAATAGATAACGCAGCTACAAACAACAAGAATATTCTAGACAGTAAGCGCTCTTCCCTAACGGAGTTTTCTTTTGAATTTGAAACGCTCGTTTTTGTGAGCAAAAATACAAAGTTCTTCTGGGATATGGCGTTTGAAAAGGCCATCATCCTGCGTTTCCTTGGACGATAAGCGTTTATTTTACTTTCATTTTATTGCGAGCAAAAGCACAACGTACAGAGGTAAATAAAACCTCTCACGTAATAGAGTCATAGAATGACATGCAAGAGTAGTTGCATAACTTTGCCAAACCAGCCGGTATCAATGGAGTCAATTTCTGCACTTGTTTGCTCTCTTGCAGCTTTGTATCCCGTGATGGGTCTCGTGGGAAAACTACGAGTGACTCGGCCTAGTGGAAAACAGAATGGGGTCATTGAGCCTGCGAACTGATGTTGCCTTCTTTCCTTTCTTCGACAAACTGGATCGGTTTACAGGAACAGCCGAGTATCAGCTTATTTTCCGGGTGAAGAAAAAGAAGTCTGAGAATTTTTGCATAAACTATACGCAAGAAAATGTGGAGGATTGTAACCAAGAACAGAGGGAAAGAAAGGGTAGAGGATTAGAGGATTCGTGAAAGCAAGCTGGTGGGTATAATTTGGAAATAGGTGAAGATACAATTACCAACAAAAGGATTACACTCTTGAAACCAGCAGATGTAACTACAATACACACACACACACACATTATATATATATATATATATATATATATATATATATATACACCACTTCAAAATTATTCATAAAAACTGTGAAAAGTCGTTCAGCATTCGTTTTATTTCTTATTTTTGTTTGTATCTATCTATGCCTGATTGTGTTGGTGGCCGTTGCTGTATCACTCCTGTATACGTTGCCTCTCCTACGACAAAAAAAAAAAAAAATATATATATATATCCTCCCTTTCCTCTTGGGGAACATTTCATTCAATTATGCTTCACAACCTTCTCTGGCAACTATCAAGAACAAATGATAGGTGATAGTTAACCTTCTTTCAACATTCTCTATTGCCCATTTCCTTTCAAAAGCTTTCTCACTTTATCCATATCGAAATGCAACGCATATAATACTTGAACTGGTTTCATGTTGACATGAATGACTAAACGCATTGTCCAATATAAAGAAGGGGATGAGGAAGGCTTGTGTGACATAACATATTCCTTGGGTGTCTGACCTACAAACATGTAGAACAAGAGACCGGTACCTGGCCCTGAAGAACCTGTTTACGTCATCTCTGGTAAACAAGCCGGAATTGGCGACTACTTTGTTTTTACTTTTTTTTTCTTGTTTTTTTTTCATTTACTTTTTTCTTCTATTTTTTCTTTTTACTCTTCATTTCATTTGTTGAATGGTACACCGGTCAACAATCTCCAGTTCTCGATGTAGAACAAGAAATCCGTACATGTTTTAGGACCGTAGACAAATTCGTTAAGAATGAACGATTGAACAGGCGAACTGCCAAGGATGACGATAAACCTGCTTAAAACAAACACATCCGAGCAGCCGTGCAGCGAATATTGAAACAAACGGTCATTTGAATGTTCTCTTATATATTTTCCTCCTTTCTGTCGATTTTGCCTTTTCTCTTGGCATCGAGTCATGCCAGACCCCGTCGGGTTCAATGTCTCCCGTGGAGAATGCTCCAGCCATGGGCGCTGCAGAGGAAAGAGCTGAGGAAGAGGAATGACTCATCTTATACCACTTTCACCTTTACTTGGGAAAACCTCCTTTTCCCACCTACGTCATTCTGCCGTACTTTTTCTGTTTGATTTCTTCCTTCACTTTCATCGTTGTATTTCAAAAAAGGAATAAGGAGACTTGGAGGCCTTTTTTCTTTCTTTCTTTCTTTCTTTTTTTTTAGTAAGTTTGAACGCATGCTATTCACCCATTCATTAGGATATATTGTCATCTATTTATTTGCATATATTCGTTGGAATGAACATTAAATATTCTTAAGAGTTATTACTCATTTTGCACCACTGTTTTCATGGCATATTAGGCTGCATTTGATTACAAGACGGTTTGCAACTTCGTGAAATAACAAAAACTAAATACTTAGTCGAGATATTTATGTACGCTTGCATGGCAGAGAGAGAGAGAGAGAGAGAGAGAGAGAGAGAGACGGTCTCTCGAGTTCCGTACCATAATTGCTTTGTTATTACTATGTGGTCGGAACTCGGCTAAATTAGCATGCATTAAACACGTAGAGACTCGACACGACTGATCCTAACCCTAAATGGGTCAAGAATAACAAAAGATTTATTCCCAACATACATAATTTAGGAACACTATGGCATTTCCTCTGGACCACTAAAGTACCTCTTTCTGGCGGATATACTACAAACGGATAAGATCTTTATTTGTTAATTATTATGGTTATTTAAAGTACATAAAATAAGATGATTTCTCGCACTTCTCAGTCCCTCACGATAGTTTAGTATTTGCAGACTGGGGGTCGTGTAAAGCAATAGGCTTAGCTATGAATCCCCAGACAACAAGAATGAATTTGCTTTCCAAGGTCATGATGGAAGCTAATGACGGGATAAACCACAACTAAACTGGTAAGGTTATCTAAATCCCATCGGGAGACTCGACAATCCCACTCTTTCAGTAGCATACAGAAAATAACGATTTAAATTGAAGGTCGATAGTCGGAATCTGGCGCTTGATTTTCTCCCTCTCTCTCTCTCTTTCTCTCTCTCTCTGCTGTGGAGAGGACAGACAAAAAAAAGACAAAAAAAAAAAAACATACCGTTCCTGAACCTTGCTCGGCTTTTAAGAAACAAAGAAAAAAAAGGCATCGATGGACCCGCCCCCTCAAGTGATATCAGACACGCCTCTTGAATCGAGAAAGACCATAGAGCTCCAACAGAAAAGAAAGCCCTCTGATCTTCGAGGATGAGAGGAAGAAAGAGATCAAAAAGGGTCTTGCTAAAGGGATTACGAAAATAGGATGCAGAATGAAAATCAGGAGGTGGTTGGTCTTTCTTCTCCCGCCTCTTTCTGGTCTCCATTTACTGCATGATCCACTAGCCGGACTCTCGATGAGATACTCTGTGTTCGTCGAGTATATCATGATGTCAGTTGGATTGTCCTCTACAACAGATTTTGCGCACCTTATTGTTTTTTTTATAGTTAATAATTGTAATGTGATGTGTTCATCAATCGGCGTCAATGACCTTTACTGTCGTTGTTAAAAAGTTCTTTCTCTGTCTTAAATTCAATATGTTTACAATATTCCTTCCTGTATTTGAGCTTAATTTCTTCGTTTCCCTTTTCGCATCAACATTCTAATATGCAGAAGTTTGCTAAGAGGTAAGGGCCTTTAATAATAATAATAATAATAATAATAATAATAATAATAATAATAATAATAATAATAATAAAACACATAGCAAGCGAATGCCCGGCACTTGCACAGAACCAGTACAAAAAGAGGCATGATTCAGTGGCAAAAGCCCTCCACTGGAGCCTGTGCAAGAAACATCAGCTACCTTGTAGTAATAAGTGGTACGAGCACCAACCTGAGGGAGTGATAGAAAACGATCAGGCAAAGATCCTCTGGGACTATGGTATCAGAACGGATAGGGTGATACGTGCAAATAGACCAGACGTGACGTTGATTGACAAAATCAAGAAGAAAGTATCACTCATTGATGTCGCAATACCATGGGACACCAGAGTTGAAGAGAAAGAGAGGGAAAAAATGGATAAGTATCAAGATCTGAAAATAGAAATAAGAAGGATATGGGATATGCCAGTGGAAATCGTACCCATAATCATAGGAGCACTAGGCACGATCCCAAGATCCCTGAAAAGGAATCTAGAAAAACTAGAGGCTGAAGTAGCTCCAGGTCTCATGCAGAAGTGTGTGATCCTAGAAACGGCACACATAGTAAGAAAAGTGATGGACTCCTAAGGAGGCAGGATGCAACCCGGAACCCCACACTATAAATACCACCCAGTCGAATTAGAGGACTGTCTGTGATAGAGCAAAAAAAAAAAAAAAAAAAAAAAAAAAAAAAATAATAATAATAATAATAATGGACGAAAGCAGAACTCCGCAGCATAGATCAGAAAACTAGTACACATATGACAATACACAAAGCACTACACCCAAGAGCAAATACGGACAGACTATACATAACACGAAAGGAAGGAGGGAGAGGACTACTAAGTCGAGAACAGAGCACTTGGGCAATATCTGTAAACCAGTGAAGACGAGTGGCTCAAGAGTGCATGGGAAGAACGACTGATAAAAGTAGACGAAGACCCAGAAATATACAGAGACAGGAGAATGACAAACAGAACAGAGGACGGGCACAATAAACCAATGCACGGACAATACATGAAACAGACTAAAGAACTAGCCAGCGATGACAATTGGCAATGGCTACAGAGGGGAGAGCTCAAGAAGGAAACTGAAGGAATGATAACAGCGGCACAAGATCAGGCCCTAAGAACCAGTTATGTTCAAAGAACGATATATGGAAATTACATCTCTCCCATATGTAGGAAGTGCAATACGAAAAATGAAACCATATACCACATAGCAAGTGAATTTCCGGCACTTGCACAGAACCAGTACAAAAAGAGGCATGATTCAGTGGCAAAAGCCCTCCACTGGAGCCTGTGCAAGAAACATCAGCTACCTTGCAGTAATAAGTGGTACGAGCACCAACCTGAAGGAGTGATAGAAAACGATCAGGCAAAGATCCTCTGGGACTATGGTATCAGAACAGATAGGGTGAAACGTGCAAATAGATGAGACGTGACGTTGACTGACAAAATCAAGAAGAAAGTATCACTCATTGATGTCGCAATACCATGGAACACCAGAGTTGAAGAGAAAGAGAGGGAAAAAATGGATAAGTATCAAGATCTGAAAATAGAAATAAGAAGGATATGGGATATGCCAGTGGAAATTGTACCCATAATCATTGGAACACTAGGCACGATCCCAAGATCCCTGAAAAGGAATCTAGAAAAACTAGAGGCTGAAGTAGCTCCAGGACTCATGCAGAAGAGTGTGATCCTAGAAACGGCGCACATAGTAAGAAAAGTGGTGGACTCCTAAGAAGGCAGGATGCAACCCGGAACCCCACACTATAAATGCCACCCAGTCGAATTGGAGGACTGTGATAGACCAAAAAAAAAAATAATAATAATAATAATAATAATAACAATAAAAAAATAATAACCTAGCATAAAGTGTAATTAAAAACTTCAATTGCTGTAAAAAAGCTAACTGTTTAAGCATTTCATTGTAGAGAGAATTTAATTTTCTTCAGCTCTTTATGCGCCAAAAAAAAAGTTCGCCTTTGGTCGAGATAATAATTTACCTCCCTTTTGTTGTTCCGCTGAAAAAACATTACCACTTCAATTACGCTTTACTATTTGCTCTTCTTCGTTAAGTATAAAAAAGGGAACACTCTCTCTTCTCTGTTCTTATTCCTGAAAACAAATACTCTCTCTTTGTTTTCAGTCAGTATAAACGGTGCTCACCTCGGGGTTTTAGCAGCTCGTTAGCAAGACTCCTCGCTCAGAGCTGGGATGCAGCAGCAGCATCAGTAGCTTCATCTCCTAATCATTCATCTCTTTTCAATACGCCACGTCGTAATTTATCCCCTTCAAGTAAACAGACGCTGTAAAGAAGCGGGCCATTGTTTTTTGGATGCTTGGAAGCGAGTCAACCACCCTCGATAATGAAAGAGGGACCTGGAGAGGGGTCAGTGATTAGCAGTCTTTCTCGAGGAGGCAATCAGAGGAGAGGGTTCCCCATTGTTCCTCCGGCTTCATTGTGTTTTAAAAGGAGGGTTCAATTGTTTTGCCCTACGACAGAGGTGAAAGGAAACCATCAACCATCCCCACCCGACAGCTCCATCACCCCACCACCCCTCACCTCTTCCCTCCCCCTTCCTACCCCGTTTTCTTTCATGGAACGGGAAAACGATACTGTTCTCTGCTCTTCATTAGAGCCTCCTCGTGTCAAACACCCCTTATTAAGCTTGCGACTTATTTCTGAAGTCTACTTTGCACTACTTTCGATTATTTTTTTGTTATCAGGTTAGTGAACGCACAAGTATCAGTGCACGGGTTACAAAAGAGGTTTAAAAATCATGATATTAAACACACAATATATATATATATATATATATACTATAGATATATATATATATATATATATTATATATATATATATATAATGTTTGACATTTTTATGAACGCACTAAGAAAAATCAGACATGATAAACCTTTTGATATAAGAAAACGAGTTGTAAATTGAGAGTGAAATTGTTAACGACTACAGAATACCACACTGACTGGGGACGGTTACGAAAAATTGCAGAAACTAATTGAAAGACTTGGAAAGCTTACAGAGGAAATAATGACAGTAAATGTAAGACTATGGTTACAAGGGCAACTGGAAACCTGCAAGCTAAAACAGCAAGTGTTAATATGGATGGTGGAAGAATGGAAGCAGTTGATTTGCACCGGTATTTGAAAGTAATTCAAATGGATGAGGTTGGATGAGTCAATATTTGATACAATTAACAAGTCATGCACAGAAAGTAACCGAGAGATGTTGCAAATCGAGTGGAAAAGATCTGGGAAGTGTATGGAGTCAATATTTGATACAATTAAAAGGTCATGCACAGAAAGTAACCGAGAATGTGCAAACGAGTGGGAAGAGATCTGGGATGTGTATGGAAATCAAACTTGGAATGTGTGAAAAGGACCGTGGGTCTACCTTTCTTCATGGAAAATAAGTCTGGAGGTTTATTGAAAATAAAAGGGGGAAATTGGGTTAAAATGTGAATTATAAGGAACTGTATAAGTCGACAGGTTAGGTAAGAGTACTTGTTAGTTTGGCTCTGAGGAAAGAAAAAAGGACGACGACAGGTTGGTGAACAAGGTGTTAGGGTACACCTGTTCAACCTGGATGCTGGATTATAAGCTTTGAAAGATGCACTAGAAATGAAAGGTTTCGACATCCAGAAAATATAGCTGAATGGAATATAGTGTATGTGCGGTGGAATAGTGTGTGTGCGGTGGGTGTTTGACGCGCTACCGAGTTCTCTGCAAGTGCATAAAGCAGCTACTTGCGTGACATGTTTCTGCATAGGATTTAAAAGTAATTATATATTAAGCCACAAATATCGTATAATTTCCACTTCACCATACCTTGGATAAAGCTTTTACCCAAAAGAAATCATAATCGATAAGTCCACCCTGTGTTAGGGGTGTAAGAATACAACCACAGTAGGTCCGGCGTGTCGTAAAAGGCAACTAAAAGGACAGCTGCTGCCTTGCAGTCTTACTTTTTAGTAAAAGGCTAGGCCCACTGCCACTAGCTGTGGAAACTGCTGCCTTGCAGTTTTACTTTTTAGTAAAAGGCTAGGCCCACCACCAATAACTGTGGAAACTGCTGCCTTGAAGTCTTCCTTTTTAGTAAAAGACTAAGCGCACCACCAATAACCGTGGAAACTGCTGCCTTGCAGTCTTACTTTTTAGTCAAAAGCTTGGCCCACCGCCAATAACTGTGGAAATTGCTGCCTTGCAGTCTTACTTTTTGGTAAAAGGCTAGGTCCACCGCCAATAACTGTGGAAACTGCTGCCTTGCAGTCTTACTTTTAGTAAAAGGCTAGACCGACCGCCAATAACTGTGGAAACTGCTGCCATGCAGTCTTACTTTCTAGTAAAAGCTAGGCCCACCACCAATAACCGTGGAAACTGCTGCCTTGCAGTCATACTTTTTAGTAAAGGCTGGAGTCTAGGCGCACCGCCAATAACTGTGGAAACTGCTGGCTTGCAGTCTTACTTTTTAGCATAAGGCTAGTGCCACTGCAATAACTGTGGAATTGCTGCCTTGCAGTCTTACTTTTTAGCATAAGGCTAGTGCCACCACCAATAACTGTGGAAACTGCTGCCCTGCAGTCTTACTTTTTAGTAAAAGGCCAGGCCCACCGCCAATAACTGTGGAAACTCCTGCCTTGCAGTCGTACTGTTTAGTAAAAGGTTAGACCCACAGCCAATAACTGTGGAAACTGCTGCCTTGCAGTCTTACGTTTTAGTAAAAGGTTAGACCCACCGCCAATAACTGTGGAAACTGCTGCCTTGCAGTCTTACTTTTTAGTAAAAAGCTAGGCCCACCACCAATAACCGTGGAAACTGCTGCCTTGCAGTCATACTTTTTAGTAAAAGGCTGGAGTCTAGACCCACCGCCAATAACTGTGGAACTGCTGCCTTGCAGTCTTACTTTTTAGTAAAAGGCTAGTGCCACTGCCAATAACTGTGGAAATTGCTGCCTTGCAGTTTTACTTTTTAGTAAAAGGCTAGGCCCACAACCAATAACTGGAAACTGCTGCCTTGCAGTCTTACTTTTAGTAAAAGGTTAGACCCAACCCCCCGCCAATAACTGTGGAAACTGCTGCCTTGCAGTCTTACTTTTTAGTAAATGGTTAGACCCACAGCCAATAACTGTGGAAACTGCTGCCTTGCAAGCTTACGTTTTAGTAAAAGTTAGACCCACAGCCAATAACGGTGGAAAACTGCTGCTTTGCAGTCTACTTTCTTTAGCAAAAAGGTTACTTTTAATAGAATCTAGTCCCAAACCGCCAATAAACTGTGGAACTGCTGCATTGCAGTCTACTTTTAGGAAAGTAGACCCACAACAATAATTGGAAACTGTTGCCCTGTTAGTCTTACTTTTTAGTAAAGCCTAAAGAACCCCACCAATAAACTGTGAGGAAAACTGTTCCCTGCAGTCTTACTTTTTAGGTAAAAGGCCTTAGACCCACCACCAATAACTGTGGAAAACTGTTGCCTTGCAGTCTTCCTTTTAGCTGAAAAGGCTTAGGCCCCCACCCAATAACTGTGGAAAGTTGCTGCCCGCCAGTTTTTTAATTTTAGGAAAAAGGCTAGTTGGCCACCAAACCATGACTGTGGAAATGCGACTTGCAGTTTTACTTTTTAGTAAAAGGCTAGGCCCACAACCAATAACTGGAAACTGCTGCCTTGCAGTCTTACTTTTTAGTAAAAGGTTAGACCCACAGCCAATAACTGTGGAAATTGCTGCCTTGCAGTCTTACTTTTTAGTAAAAGGTTAGACCCACAGCCAATAACTGTGGAAACTGCTGCCTTGCAGTCTTACTTTTTAGTAAAAAGATTAATTTTTAATAAAAGTCTAGGCCCACCGCCAATAACTGTGGAAACTGCTGCATTGCAGTCTTACTTTTTAGTAAAAGGCTAGACCCACAACCAATAATTGTGGAAACTGTTGCCCTGTAGTCTTACTTTTTAGTAAAAGGCTAGACCCACCTCCAATAACTGTGGAAACTGTTGCCCTGCAGTCTTACTTTTTAGTAAAAGGCTAGACCCACCACCAATAACTGTGGAAACTGCTGCCTTGCAGTCTTACTTTTTAGTAAAAGGCTAGTGCCACCGCCAATAACTGTGGAAACTGCTGCCTTGCAGTCTTACTTTTTAGTAAAAGGCTAGTGCCACCACCAATAACTGCGGAAACTGCTGCCTTGCAGTCTTACTTTTTAGTAAAAGGGTAGTGCCACCACCAATAACTGCGGAAACTGCTGCCTTGCAGTCTTACTTTTTAGTAAAAGGCTAGTGCCACCACCAATAACTGCGGAAACTGCTGCCATTCAGGTGGACTTTTTAGTCGAAGCCTAGGCCCGCCGCCAATAACTGTGGTTGATGACAGCAAGGGCAAGCGGTCGTAAAGACCCCGTTGCCAATTAAACAACCATGCCTGATGCTGTACGGAAAGGCGAAGCAGGCAACCGACCCCTTAGTGTAGCGATAACGGTGGGAAAGAAGAATCGTCATCGATAAGCCCTTCTGTCTTGGCCAGTATCTCTTGATAACTGAAGGCCCATACCCGATCATTTTTCGTTGTTTCTAGACCAAAAGCCAAGGTTTAAATCTCGGCCTACGATGAAGCATTTATCAATTTCAATTCTTTATAGGTGCAAATTACTCCCAAGATATGGCGAGTTTGATATCAAATTATATCAGTGGCTTAATATGTGAATACAAAATGTCACACATGTATGCGTGATAAAAATTCATTTACAAGTTATATATATATATATATATATATATATATATATATATATATATATATATAGTATATATATATATATATATATATATATAATATATATATATTATGTATGTATTATATATATTATATATATATATATATTATATATATATATATATATATATATATATATATATATATATATATATATATATATATATATATATATATATATATATATATATATATATATATATATATATATACTTATACATACGTATGTACATACATCTTATATAATCATATTTATATAACACACACACACACACACATATATATTATATATATATATATATATATATATATACTATATATATATATATATATATATATATATATTAGGGCTTTGTGCCTTGAATGATAGGCGCCCTATGAGGTAATGTTAGACTAGCGATAATCTATACGCTAAGTCGGTTGGTATTGCACTTCCATCTTCAATGGGAGTGTCGGGGTTTTGTAGATCACTTACGAAGTCGGTATTATCTTTACGACGATGTGTTAAACTCATGGTTCGGTGAGGTTCTTGTAGAAAACACTAAGTATAAAAATAGATATAACTTTCTTCTGAAGTTTTTACATGCTGAAGATCAGATATGATTGTACAAGTCTTCTAATAACGATAGCTTGATCGCTTCTGCCAATGATAATGGCTAATCCTATTCCTCTACATGATAAAGCTTAGGTAAAGAGGTACAGGTCTTCTAATGACGATAGCTAACTCTGTTCTGCCTGCCTCTACCATCTCTGTTACAAGTTATGAAGGAACAGACAGTAGTTCGAACATATGAACATACTATCAGATGACATAGTTTCATACGAACACACAATCAAATGAGACACTACAGATCACGTAGGCCGTTTGAATATAGGTCGGGGTAGTTGTCTCAAGCAGGGAGCTTGGACTAATGTTTATAAACAATTGAATGACTACAGGTGACGGCATGTTATCTTAGCCTACATACTTATTTTGTAATACGTCATCTTTAGCGTCTCTAGTCTCATCACATTCCTGCAAGCAATCTGGTTGACCTCTTTAGTTTTAGTATTTTTATATATATGGACTAACATTCCATATTTTTATTATGTAACAACTTCATATATATATATAAAGGTTTTTTGCCACGAAGGAATAAAATGAAAAAGCGAGATAGCCAAGTACTTTCGGTCCTGTTCGGACCCTTTACTGAGGTAAACAGTTTGCCTCAGTAAAGGGTCCGAACAGGACCGAAAGTACTTGGCTATCTCGCTTTTTCATTTTTTTCCTTCGTGGCAAAAAACCTTTATTTATACATAGCATCACGTTTTATATACTTCGTGATCAAGTTATTCATATATATATATATATATATATATATATATATATATATATATAATATATATATATATATATATATATATAAGTATGTATGTACGCCTGTGTTTGAGCCCAGACGAACAAAACAAGTAAATTTGGCGTGCCCATAAGCCCTCAAGAAAACCTACATGTATTAAACGACAACAGACAGTTCAGGGGAAAACAATGTAAATTGCCATGGATTCAGCTGCCCATAAACCCACATTCATTTTTATGGGTAAAACAGATCCTTGCCATAAAGCGTAGAACGAACTCGTCTCATCCCGCAGGAAAACCCATTCACCTCCATTCGCCTTAGCCAAATTTTTATCAATGCCTCGTTGTCCCAAGTCTTTCAAGAGTGATTTCAGAACGACAACTCGCGGAACATCAGCCATTTCCATCGAAAACTGCCGTTCGCCTTGGCAATTTTTGCCTGCCGTTGCTTGCGAGTTCGACTCTTCGTTTGCTCTCTGGTTTTCCTCAGGGATTTGTTTATTTGCCTTCATTCCTCCCTGTTCGTTCTCGTGTTTGTTTATCAATCGGTAGTTTATGCCACCATGATATACGTTTGCATGTTAGTTGTTTGTTGTCTTATATCTTTATCAATGCTTGTTCTTTCGATATTGATTTATTGTCAATTCATCCTCTAAAATCTTCTTCCTTGTTTGCAAACCTACATATTTCTCTCACTCCTTTTAGCATTCTGTTTACTGCTTCTTCATACTCAATGTGCCTCTACCTTTAGAACTGTATCCATAGATTTTTTTTCATTACTGCTCTTCACAAAATGTATATGCCATTAACTTTTTATGGTAAAAGGAGTTCCGTCTTTCCAGCAAAGCCCAATGGAACGCCCACCTAATGTCATTACACCTCTCCAATTCCGGGGAAAGCAAGTAAAAGTGGCTAAGAGGATTTCTTTCGAAAAACGCGATACACCTACCAATTAAGGTTACAAGACAGCTAAAAGGGAAGCAAGAACATAGTTCTAGCAATATTCCGAAATAGCACGGCTACAGACGATGAAAAGATGAACAGCAAAAATCTACTAACTCTAGATACGAACTCTCTTTATTTCTTGCTAATCTAAATAAAAGATATATGCATCTAAATTTCCTTATATATGTGTGTGTGTGTGTGTGTGTAATAATTTCATTTTTTTGTATACGTCCTTTATCCGAGAACCTATTATCCCCGAAAGAAATATCAAGAAAATCGAATTACAACGCTCCACCATTCCATCACAAAGAAGAGTTTGACTTTATAAAGTTCATGCATATATATATATATATATATATATATATATATATATATATATATATATATATATATATATATATATTATATATATATATATTAATAATTATCACATCACCGTGATTCATATAGATCATTTGAGCTGCAAATTGCCTTTAATATCTAATCGCTCTACCTCGGAATTGACATATTTTCATATATGTACCGAAGGGGAATTTTTAGTTGATAATAATTTCGTCCCCATGAGGGACGAAATTATTATCAACTAAAAATTCCCCTTCGGTACATATATGAAAATATATCAATTCCGAGGTAGAGCGAATTAGATATTAAAGGACATTTGTAGCTCGAATGATATATATATATATATATATATATATATATATATATATATATATATATATATATATATATATATATATATATGCATAAACTTTATAAAGTCGAACTCTTCTTTGTGATGGAATGGTGGAGCGTTGTAATTCGACTTTCTTGGTATTTCTTCACCCACACACACACACACACACAGACACACACACACACACACACACACACACATATATATATATATATATATAATATATATAATATATATTGTATATTATATATATATATATACATATATCAAAAGCAGATATTCCGATGAACCCAGTGATGGCTGAAATGACGGAATATTACTGGTCATGATAAGCTCAATTTACAAACATGACTGGGTATACAAATGATCACGTATATACTGTCTCCTCCAAGGATGTCTTAGCACTGCTTCCAGAAACGTTTTAGATACCTTACCTAAAAGCCTAATATACAAATATGAAGTGTTTGAAGAGATTTTTTTTGTAATGGTAATTCCACAAAAGTTGAATTACAAGGTTTTAATAGGTGAAAAAGTCTGCTTGACGAGTGATAAACCATCGGCCAACCAATTACTACTTCTGATAAAAGTAAGCACATCAAAATGTTCCATATCCATATCTTAGATTAAATAACAATTTACTTTGTTGGTAATTCGTTGATAAGAGGACAATTGCACCTATCAGAAAGCTCTCATCTCAAGTAGAACCCTAGAGCTTACATTTCCATGTTTTCATTATTCGCAAAAAAAGTTTTCACATTAGGAAGTGGTTGCTAAGATCTGTTAATTGCGAGTATTGGGAGACTAACAAGAGGATGGAAAGACAAGGTATTCTGACCATACTGAGGTCGAGACAGCTGTGCATGCTGTTTGTAGAAGCAAAGATGAAAGAAAATTGTACGGTGACTTTTTTGTATATACGCAATAATATTTACAGTACATATATTATAGTATATACACATATATATATATATATATAATATATATATACTTATATATATAATATATTATAATATATAATATAATTATATATTATATAAATAAAATATAATTATAACAATAGTATAATATAATATATAAAAATATAAATATAATTATTAATTTAATAAATAAATAATAATTATAATATACGTTATATACATACAATTATATATATATATTAATATAAGGTTATATAATATATATTATAACGTAATACAATACATATATATATATTATATATATATTATAGATATATGATATATATTATACTAATAATATATATTATACCGTATATACATATATATATATATATATATATAGTAAATATATATATATATATATATATACTATATATATATATATATGTATATATATAAATATATATACCAGTGAACAGGGACACAGAAGGAAGTGCTTCGAAATATATGGTTGCAATGTTCAAATAGTGTTTTATTGGGCCTTCAATCCTCATTGTTATATGCATATGTGTCAGCACATTATGTAAACCATAAAAACTACAAATTAAATTTATTACATGAATGAAAAATAATTATAATAATCAATCTTGAAAAAATTCTTATATAATCAAACCTACTCTATTACGGCAGATACCTCGCCAAAGCCTTTTCTGAGCTCCTCCCGAGCTCAGACAGATTTCCTTCCAAGTCCCCGTAATTAAACTTACCCTGGGAGGAGGATTTCCTCTTCCTATACCTTGGTGTGACCTTGCTACGATATGATTCTCGAATGATCCTACAAACTAAAAAACTATATAACAGTTTGTGAATATATATATATATATACATATACTATAAATGTAAGTATATATACACATATACACATTCTAATTTATTTATGTGCGCGCGCCCACACACACAACACACACACACACACACACACACACACACATATATATATATATATATATATATATAATATATATAGTATATATATTTTATATATTTACATATGTAATTTTTTTGCGTATATAATATATATTATATATATATATATATGTGTGTGTGTGTGTGTGTGTGGGTGTGTGTGTATGTTTAAATTTGTGTACAATATATATAGATAAATGTATTTGCATGTATGTATGTATATATATGTATATATATATTGTATATATATTTTAATATATAATATATTATATATATATATACACATATTTCTGATTATATGTCTACTGCGTAAAACATTTCTGCTCAAAGACGTTAACATTTCTCTTTCTTAGCTTTTGGCAATCTCATGATTCATCTATTCTCTCATTCCACAAACATTTGCTACATTTACTTCGCATTTATCTTCACAATTCCACCATATTATGAAATACATTTCTCCTTCTCCCTGCCGTACATTTCTCTCCATATCTTACTCCTGTCAACATTCCCTTTTAACTGTGCTTTCAAAAACAGTCAAAATTCTTTACTAGTCTCTGGAACTTTAATTAACATTATAGTAATCAACAATCAACCAATCCACAGACCCTTTCTTTATCGCCTAAATAATAATCTTTCTGATTCAACATAATCTCATCACAAAACATTATGACTGCATTAAACACATCACTTTTACACAATAGTTTTATTCTTGACATACGGAATGTCGAATCCCGAAAAATTCAATCATATATCTCTAATATTCTCTTTTTTAGTTTACATAGTGAATGCACTTTCAGAAGTGTTTTGTCCAGTAAAGGATCTAAAGAAGGCATGGAAACTACTTGCTGGCCACTTTTTCCTTCCTTAATAGTAGGGTTCTGGAAAATCTGACACAGACCTTGGGCTGAAGCGGGGAAAAGGCTCTTCTACCTGTTATTTTGTTTATTACTGCATACTAATGAGTAATTGCCAAGAAGGTATTGAATGGTTTTGGTGATTATGTTTCTCGCATCATTCCTTTTTTCATACATGCTGGTTTTAATCTATGATTTCAGAAAGTCAATAAATTTAATTATATATGGTATTATTCTGTATGATCAATGTCATTCAAAGCTGAAAGCCCTCTGCCCATAATTGTACACCTTTATATGCGTATGCAAATATAAGTAGCCTATATATATGCTAAATCGTCTGGATGACTCAAGTGTTAATTTACACTTCCAGGAAGTGTAAATTAACACTTGAGTCATCCAGACGGATTAGCATATAGGCTACTTATATATGCACACGTACATACATAAGCACACAGAAGCGCGCGCGCGCGCACGCACACAGCAAGGATCTAAAATTAAACGGAAACTGACAGAAAATACTGGGAGTATTTACTTTCGCCGTGATGCAATAAAAACGCGGTCACCCTCAACGAACAGAACGCAAAGAAGAGGGGGAACGGAGGAAGGGGGTGGACCATAGGGGAAATGGTTTGGGGGGCGGGGGAGGGCGACGGGAGAGACTAAAGGAGAAAGAAGTATTACCTAGCTTGTCATTGTTCTTTAATCCAACTACCGGGAATAGTTCCGGTCTCGTGGGAGTGCATTACGCGGCGCTGATTCCGCAATGACTAACAAGAAACTTATCGAATATTTTCCGTCATTTCAAGGTTTCACTTTCCTGTCAAGCTCGCAGTGATACGCATATATATATATATATATGTATATATATATATATATATATATATATATATATAATATATATCTATACATACATACATATATATACATATTTACACATCTATACATACATATATATATATAATATATATATATATATATATATATATATATATATATATATACATACATACATATATATACATATTTACATATCTATACATACATACATATATATACATATATATATATATATATATATATATATATATATACATACATATATAGACATATTTATATATATATATAATATATATATATATATAATATATATATATATATATATTTCATATTGTTACGAAGTGCCAAGTATCTGGTTACTACACTTACCATTCATTTAATGTTACCTCACAAAAGCCAGACACCTGAACCCTCATAACACGTTTAAACGACTGAATACTCTAAAGGCAACAGTGATCCTTAACACTTACCAGTATTGCAGAAAATCAGACTAAGTTCATCAAAACAGTGTGAGGTAATCTTGTAAGTAATTAAATTAATCAAAGGGCATCACTCCATCAACAACTTTAAAACTCTAAGTATTTCCCTGATTTCAGAAGTCTAAGTACTTCCCTGGTTCTAAGTCACTTCAAGTTAATAGAAGGAAAGCAAATCAATTACCACTCTATGTTTCTACCTATCATTCAATATAATCAAATGAAAATATACTGGGATAAAAATAAAATACTTATAAAAATTTTAAATACAAAATTTATTATTAAACTCAAAATTTAAAATAAGTGAAATTCACAATATCAGGGAAAATTACTGTTACTTGAAAACAAAGTAAAGTTTAATTAATTCTTGAATCAAACTAAGTAAAATTAAATCAAAATTAATTTATCACAAAATTCAAGAAAATTAATTCAATCAAAATTCAAAAGTGTTAGGCAATAATTGAAAATCTGAAATTAATTCACAAGTGCTAAACAACAATAAATCTTGAAAAGAATTCTAAGTAAATGCAAATTAATTCACAGGTGTTAAATTTAAATAATGTGCAATGATAAAGCAATGGAAATAACTAAGTCAATTAAATTGTGAATGCAAATGAAAATATAAAATAAAAAGACACACTTCAATAAGAAAATGAAATAGTGCACAAACAATGGAACAAACACAAAACACAAAAAAATCAGTAATGTGTAAGTGTAAATCTTTTTCACTCAAAACACTGTAACCAACAGTTTTTACCAAACCTTCATAACCACCTGTTATTAGTTAACCACTGTTCCTAACAATTATTAGTTAACCACACTCCCTATCCATTATTAGTTAAACACAATTCCTATCCGTTATTAGTTGCAACTAATAAAAATATAACACTTTACCTTTTTGGT